>NW_017306361.1:1680630-1700383 GCF_000935625.1 Nanorana parkeri | reverse complement strand
GGGGGGGGGGAGGAGTTTGGGGGTCAATTTGAATATAGTCTGGGCATTATATTTGTGAAACTAAACCTAAAAAAAATGTGAGCATGCCAGCGACATGCTAAATCTCTTCTGCAATAAAACAAATGTGCCTGCCTTTTCGCAATGTTCTTTAGAATATGCACTGAGCTGGGCAGTAAGTTCTCAGCACACCTCTGTGCCAGGGTGAATAAACTTCTATATGTATGTGCAGGAGTCATCAAGTCTCCCAAAGAGCCGACACCTGAAAGATGCTGGGTAGAAGATCTCAATGCTGGCAAAGGAACAAGGAGAGATGAGTTTAGTTCCGCTTTAAGTAATGGATCCTTTTCACCCTTTCTCAGTGTCCATACAGTTTTTTCTTCTACCTTACATAGTTACATAGTATTTGGGGTTGAATAAAGACATACGTCCATCAAGTCCAACCCATATAGGTCCATGCATCATCTCATTCTTAGGGATACTGGCATCCCTGTATATTACGGTCCCTCAAGAAATTGTCCACAACGTTTCTTGAACAAATCTACACTCTTGGCTGAAATCACTGCCGATGGCAGTGAGTTCCAGACCTTAACCGCTCTTACTGTAAAGAACCCTCTTCGCCCATTGTGCTGGAATTTTTTCTCCACCAACTTTAGGTGGTGGCCTCTAGTCTTTGTAATGGAGTTAATCTCAAACAGTTTGTTGCCAATGTTGCTCTCACCATTGAACATCTGTGGGGCATTGGATGTAAGCAGACATGTGCGCTGTGCAAACTATTGGTGCTATATAAATCCTGTATAATAATAATAATAATGTGTCCATTTACATCACATTACCACCCATCCTGCACAATCAGGTCAGGGGTAACCAGGTGAAAATCTACACACGGCTGCCCGTAGACTAACATTGGGTATCCAAACTGGTCCACCTGAAAGACTGACTGACTCACGGACCCGATCACACTGCCCCTGTGAAAGGGACCTTAAATATTAATTTTAAGTGTTAGGTTAAGGCTTAAAGTATTGTTGTAGGGCTGGCAGGTAAAACCATAGTGTGCAGCAGGGGATATGCTATCTGACTTAGCAGTATGAGATAGCAAGGACATCTGAGCTATTCAAAACAGCAAAGTTTCCACATGCCACCTGGAAAGGTAAGTATTCAACATGACCTTTTACAGAGTTCTTACAATTTAATTTCTGTACTTTGATAAAAGAGTTGAGTTTAACTGCTTTCTTGAAAAGCCTGTTTTTTTTAATAGATCTCAATATCTGAATGAATCAAAACTCATCTAATTTCTCTTCCTGTTACCTGTACCCTGTACATACTTTCAATAAGAGAGAGACAGTCTGAAAGGAAACAGCCGCTATGGTTTTCTTTCATTTGAACACAATTAATGCCCTGTCGTTTCTGTGTCTTGGGTGCACTTTAAAGATTAAAGATTTTACATAAATAGTAAAAAAGACAATATTAATTTAAACACCGTTAAACTACCAAACCATAAGGTTAAAGTCACACCTATGCATATTTAATTTATGTGACACACAGTAGCATGTGTTGACCTGCTATTTATGTGTTATCATTCGTTTCAATAAAAAAACTAAGAAATACATTGACAAAAATTATATTTTATTGTTTACTTTGCAACATTTCTATATGTTATATCCAATAAAATAATTATTGTTCTTTTTTACAGCAACTTGTACATTATATTTTTGGTGCTATGAGTAGCTGTGGTGAACTCATGTTGCTGAGCTCTTCTTCTTATTCCAGTGTTCTGTTTACTACATCAATCGACATTGTTACTTATACACTTTCAATGAATCTGCATTCAAAGAAAACCCCATACAGAAAGGCAACACAAAACCTCTTGCCATAGTCAGCAAATGTTTGTAAGATTTATATTCCCTCCTGTAGCAGTATATCTTAGTCACAAGGATTCCTTGCCCAAGGACAGCTATGAAAAGCCACTGCTAGAGGTTCCCGAGTCTCCATTGGCCTTTTCTTCCACAGCTTTCATAATTAAAGAGAAAGGGAAAGGGGAAATAAAATAACACTGCCTCTCGATTCATGTTGGGAAATGTTTTCATGTTTTATTTATTTTTGGCTGCCTAGAAAACATTCTTTTCTGCTGTTTTACATTGTTTCAATGTTGTTCTTTCTTTGCTGTGTTTGTTTCATGCGGTGCCACCAGCTAACTCGGCAAGGTTGGTTCAGTGTAAAGTGTAACCGATTGGCATGCGGCTACAGAACATTGCTGGTGACGTGGAGAATATAACACTTTTTTTCCATTCCCATTTAAGCTGTACTCCAGTCAAAATAATAAATAGCATTTAAATATATATGTATGATGTCCTCTGCTGTTAAAGTATTTGTAGTTTATTCAGCTGTTTTTATTTATACACCTTTGCCACACTGTATAGCCAGAGGGTGACATCACTATTTAGAGTATTTAGTGTTGGAACTTATACAGAGTTAAAAATGTGTCCCCCTCTGTCATGTAACCCTTAAGCTGGCCATACACCTTGCGATCATCTGACAAAACTTTTCGTCCGATGATCGAACCGTCATACAATTTTCGTACGGCGGCCCCATCCTGCCCCGATTATCGCAAGGTTGGATCAGCGGTAATTAGAAGAAAGCACCTGGACGAATTGCGGTAATCGACCGCACGTATTCTCGTCTACGCATGTGCAGTGTAGAACGTATGAATTTTGACGTACGGAAATGCCACTAACCTTGCGGAAATCGTACAATCGACCAAAGTTTTCTAACCTGCTGGTTAGTCAAAAGTCGATCGATTGTACAGTATTTGCGGTTGTACACTGCCCATCAACCTTACGAATATCGGACGATAACGCGATCGCATACGAAAATCGGTCGATATTCGTAGGGTGCATGGGTACCTTAAGTCTCACCCTAACCTTGAAGCAAACCAGTACTTTACCCATACTTGACAAAGTAACAGGTTTGCTTTACAGGTGGGACATTAAAGGAGAACTATGAGGTGAGTGCTTTCCACTCACCTCATAGTTCTAGCCGACCTGTGACAATGAGACTGTCACAGGTCGGCTCAGTAGATCGGGAAGTGAGTGAACACATACCGGCGTTCGCTCACTTCTCGATCCTGTCACAGCTCTCTGCCGTGACAGGGGAGTGGCTGGATTCCCCCCTCCCCGCTCCGATCCTCCAGCACTGACTGGCGGAACGGACGGGGCGGGTACAGCTGGCTCTGCCTCTAGATAGGCAGAGCCAGCTGTCACTCACACAGCTGGGCAGATGTAGCTTGCGGTATACTGAGCTTGGGGTAATGGGAGGACACTAGTTTGTGTCCTCCCGTTACCCTAAGGAGAACTATGGGGAAAATCACTAACCCCATAGTTCTCCTTTAAGTAGCCAGTATTAACTTTTCCCAATGCCTTTAACAGCTGCCAGAGCACCTAAGAAACACCCGGTTCTGTCTTTTATGGTGCAACATGTGACACATCCTGACTACCAAAATATAGTGCTTGATGCCTTTTTAACCAATTCCCAAGCCTTGACATGTGTTGGTGTGGGAAGCATGCATAGGCCCAGATAAGTTTTGATTTGCCCAGAAAATTCACTAGAATATTAAATGGTCCGGCACTAGAAGGTAAGCAGTGGCAGCTAATGTGCTCTTCAATCCGCTAGAATCTGAAATGGTCTGGCAGCAGATTGGGGCAAAGGTAAGCACTGGCGGCTTATGTGCTTTTCTGCTGAGATAACCTGTTGCTTTGCCTAATATAGGTAAATTACAGGTTAACGTAAACCCTTAACCAAAGACTTAAAATGAACATTTAATGAGTAAAATGTAACCTAATGTAATACTTAGGAGTGTATTTTATAAACAATTCCCAGAGCCATTTGCCCTACAAAATTGCATGTATGGTCATTCAGTGTGAATGGAGGCAAAAATAATATTATTAGCATATTTTCTTTCCAGCCTGAATGTAATTGCGGGTGAATACCTAATTATGGCCACTAGATAGAGCTGAGGAGTGTATGCGAAAGGGATTGTATTGCCTGTGCTACTCAGCTTAATCTAGTGGTCACAATGCAATATTATAAATACATCCCCTTAAAGGAGAACTATGAGGTGAGTGATTTTCACTTATCCTCATAGTTAGAGCCGATAGTGACATTGAAACTGTCACACATCAACTCTATAAATCAGGAAGTGAGCGAACACATACCATCGCTCGATCACTTCCCAATCATCTCCCTGCAGAGATCGGTGACTATCAGTCACCACGCCCCGCAGGGATTCCCCTCTCCAATCCTCCAGCGCTGACTGGAAGAATGGACAGGGAAGGGGGCAGGCACAGCTGGCTCTGCCTCTAGATAGGCAGGGCCCGCTGTCAATCAGGGGGTAGATCTTGACAGTATTGTCGGGATCCGTCCCAGCTGTGGTGCTCTCTGTATATAGCGGTATATAGAGTTTTGGGTCATGGGAGGAGGTTAGTATATGTCCCCCCGTGACCCTATAGAGAACTATGGGATAAAAAGGTTACTCCATAGTTCTCTTTTAAAGTATATCTAAAATCCAAATGTATTTTGTTTTTTTAATTTTGGACAGAGTAGGGAATGGCTGAAACCACTGTCAGGTTTTGTTTTGCAGTCTGTGGTCCACTGATAGATTCCTCTTCACTTTCTGTCCTGTAGATAAAACAGGAAGTGAAAGAAAATCTCTTCAATGTGAGGGAAATCCTCTCATTGATGGTTGCCACCAGAAAAAAAGTGTCCCCATTGGAAGATTTATCCTTTATACATGGTCTGGTGACACTCATCACTCCAGCCAAATCTAGAAACAAGTTTTGGCTTTAAACACACCTTTATAACCCTTAACCTTAGCCCTAAGCCTAACTACCCCCTAACCCAGAGATGTACAAATATGGAATTCAAGAGCCAGTTTGAATCCAGGAACCAGCAGGATTTATTTTTGGGGCCCACTCCATTGACAACAACTAGAAAAAACCTTATTAGGCGCCAGGTGTATGTTGCTTGAGAGTTACTAATAACTCTAGCAACCAGAAACTATAGTTATGCTTCACCTACCAATCCCAGTGGATGATGGATAACTGGGAGTTTAGAGTACTCTGCTTACTGGGACACTTCTAGATATGTACTGTACACTGGACACTCATATCAGATAAAAGGGAGATTCCAAAGTTCTGATTCTTGAACCTATGCCCAGATTATGGACATAAATATAGAATGATCAAATTCTCAAGCACATCTACATGCCTTCATGAGTTGCATTTTGCATGTCATAGAGGGTAAACAATGGCAATGCAAATTCTTATACCAAGCGAACACTTAAGAATGCCTTGTTGTATTGTTCAATGGTCTATAGGTCTGTTCACTAAGCCATCCCCCAGTTATCCCTCAGTTATTATGTCGGCACCAGGCTTTGCAGCATCATTCCCTTGCAGATATTAGCACTTTGTCTAGACAGTATTATACATAACATTTCTAGTGGGGTCACCGGCCCATACATTTTATTGGGACAAGAACTTCATTTTAATATCTCTGGATCCCACTTGGATTACACTTTATCAGGAAGTATTTAGCCTGTTGTAGTAGTAGCTGATGAACTTTCAGGTTGATGACAGATCTATTTCAAGACTATGAAACGTTGCCCCTGCAAATATAAATATGTATAGTTACTTTTTCCTGGAATTGTTACAGTCATTTTATTACAAGAGCTGTATATTATTAAAAAGGTTTACATTAATCCACATTGACTACATTCAGTCTTCTTTAGCTTAGAGTATTGTCACTTGTTTCATATGTGATTCTCCGCTTTGTCTTTAAAAAAGGGCACCAATTAGTATTGACATTATGACAGCTCATCAAGACACTCAGCGCCGTGTATTGTTCATTTTCTGTTATAGAAACATAAGCCTGCATACAGCGCCAAGCAAAAAATAAGCACTAATGCTTTAATTGTTTACTCGCTGTCTCTGTTAAACAAGCAGAGTTCTGACAAGCGAAATTACAATAAGCGCAATGCTAATAATCACCATAGGTATATAACCATGAATCTGCTCTTATGAGTACAGTTTGTCCTACTGTTTATTGTATTCACAGTTAAAATGGAATTATGTGTAATATATTTTCATGTGGCTGTAATGTGCTTGAAGAATTGGATGAAAGAAGCCAGGTTCATTGTATGATTTTTTAAACAGCATCAGGGAAAAAGAAAGGCATTTGGAAAGCAATTATTGATATTATATTAGAGTGGATGGGATTCAAGTTATGGGGCTCGACCGGTAAATAATTTTTTACTAGTAACATTAATAATAATTTAATGAAACACAACTCATTGTAATTGACTACTGATTCATTTTTATGGATTTTTTGAGAAAAAAAAGACAGAAAATTGTCCGCCTTAGTGGCAAGTTAAAATGTGAGTTATGCATGTGTAATTGTGCTCACCGAGAACAAATGGTATATGTTTTACTACTCAATAACATATAGATTTGTAATAAGTTGGAGCATATTGTTTCTGTGCTGTGGCTTTATAGCGGCAGAGGCGTACATAAAGCTCTTTTATGTTAAAGGTGTGTTAAATACCTTAAAGGTGCTTCCTACTTGAATTAATAAATACATAAATAAATAGCATGTTACCCTACTCTGTATTTAATTTCTTAAAGTTGCTTTCCACTTTAAAAAAAAAGGTTGCACTCTAGTTATCTTTGTTAAGGGCTTGTTCACACCAAGTGCGGAGCAGATGCAGAGCAGTTACAGAACACCTCAAAACTGCATCTAATGTATTCCAATGGTATTCTGGGCTCTAGTTCACACCAGAGCATTCAGTTCAAGAGCATGTGGAAAAACTGCAGCATGCCCTATTTTTTTCTGCTCTGGAACACACCAACATGCATGCAAACACATCAAGGTGCATGCAAATGCCCTGGAACGCACTGAAAGCCCGTTTTAGGCTAAAAAACCCCCAAAAGGCCTCGATTGCATCAAAAACGCGGCAAAATACACTGCACTGCATGTGCAGAAACTCATGCAGATCTGGTCCGGATTTGGTGTGAACAAGCCCTTAAGAGAAATCTGGGAAAAATGACTCAATTTTGAGTAGGTGCAACAATAACAGTTATACTCACTTGAACCTCCCAGTGTGTTGGATGTGATGACTTGAGGGACCTTAACCTCCCTGGCGGTATTCCCGTGTGTGGCTCGGGGTTAATTTTCAGTACCATAAGTGGTAACCCTGAGCCACACTCGGGATTACAGCGTAGCGTCTCTTACCTTGTCCACGATCCCCACTGTGTCCTCCGGCCGATGCTGGCATCTGGGCTCCGTCCCTTGCGAGAGTCCGCATCACAGGGGGGCGGAATCGGCGGGAATTTTAAAAGTGAAGAAAAACCCGAAACAAATAGAACAAAAAACGAAAAAAATAAATAAAATAAAATAATCAGACCGCCAGGGAGGTTAAACTGCTGGAGCAGAAGGGGAGCAAAGCGGAAGGGACCAGCCGGCTGCGAGGTTCTGGTGAATATAACTTTGTTATTTTTGCACCTAGACAAAAATGAGCACTTGACCCTTGCAGTGTGGGGGTAGATTCACTGCAAGGGTTAAGAAAATGTTTACCTGGAGTTTGTCTATTTCTCCTTTAACCTCCCTGGTGGTATTCCCGAGTCTGGCTCAGGGTTAATTTTCAGTACCAAGAGCGGTAACCCCGAGCCACACTCGGGATTGCGCAAAAGTGTCACTTACCTTGTCCCTGCGAGCCCGCAGTGTCCTCTGCAGTGTGTGCCCGGCCGATGCCGGCATTCGTCTTTCAGTTTAGTTTTCGAGTGTCGCAGCGAGGGGCGGAGCCGGCGAGAAATTCAAAAGTGAAAACATGACATTTACACAGAATACACAGTATACAATGTAATCTGCTATAATTACATATATTTAGCAAACTATTTCACTTCAATTTTGTCCCTAGAGCTCTGTCCAGTGCCCTGCCTGCACTTTTACTGTACTCTATTGACTGTGGTATGTATCAGGCAGCGCCCCCAGAATTCCCATTTAGTGGACCATTTTTTAAAAATGATTATATTATAATTTTTTATAATTGTTTATTATATTATAATTTATGATTTCGTGTTTCAAACTTTATCATACCTGGGATGTCTACTGGACTCTTGTTTGGACAGATTTAGGTGAGTTATTCCTAAGATTTACTAAGAATTACAGGCCTACAATATAAAACAACAAATTGCAATGAAAAACCGCTTTGGCATGCTAAAATCCTCCATAATCAGACCGCCAGGGAAGTTAAGATGCTTCCCACTTTATAAAAAAGGTTGCACTGCACTCTACTCTCCATCTTTATCTTGAGACCAGAAGCTAGGATGCTACATTTCCACCCACATTTCCCCTGTATGTGAAGCATTTGATTGTGACATGTCTGTTTGAACAATGGCAGTTCAACCTTTTGGGACATTTTCAGACAATCCTCTATTAATCTACACTGACATCACATACAGAACGGGATATATAGTGAATGACATGTTTGTCTTGTAAATATCCAGATGTCAGAATATCTTCTGTTTCTGCTTCTTTACATGAGAGTCTCTTCACAATGTTTTATGATTGCTCATATACTTGAGTTTTTCTATTATGAATGTAAACTAAAGATAATACATGGTAAAGTCATTTTATGGTGCTGTGCTTTCTACCTTTTTAGTGTGCTTTTAATATCCTTCATTTGCTCCTGTGCTTTATAAAGCATACCTATACCGATACCAAAATGTAATATATTGCCGTATGCCAGCCCTTAGGTATGGTGACGGCATTATTTTTATTTTTTACCTGGTGATCTGGCCAGTAACACAGTTCTGGTCCTACTCTGCTCACTAATTGTATTGCATCAAAAGGAGGAACAGCATTGTCATCCATCTGATTTGGACTACAGTACACCTCCCCGTCTATTAATTTCCAATACAGGGGCGTTCTGTAATCCAGGGCTGGGAAGGCTCATAACATTGTTTGGAATTTCAGTGCAACACAGGCAGGACGATTTAAAGCAGAACTCCGGACACACATTGTCTTAACCCTTGCAGTGCGGCTACCCCTGCACTGCACTGCAAGGGTTAAGTGCTTGCTTGTGTCTACGTAAAAAAAAAATTGGCTGATAATCAGCCAATCCTCCGAATTAGCCGGCTTTGAGACCAATCCCTTCCAGCCTCTTTCCCCCTCCTCTGCACAGGTCCCTGAGACAGCACGTTCTATACACAGTGGGGGGAATTTATCAAAACTGCAGCAGCCAAAATCTGGAGCAGATTTGCACTGCAGCCAATCAGCTTCTATCTCTCATTTTACAAATCTTAACTGAGCAAACTGAAGAGAGAAGCTGATTGGTTGCCATGGGCACCTGCTCCAGATTCTGTCTGCTCCAGTTTTGATGAATTCCCCACTTAGTATAGGACATGAGAAAGCCGAGGGACATTCCATCGCTACGGGGGGAGGGGAGACAGGATGGAGGGAGCAATAACACAGATGGCTCGCTCAGAGGATCGGGTGAGTATAATTTCTTTTTATTCTGAACCTAGGCAAAAACGAGCATTTAACCCTTGCAGTGCAGGAGTAGCCCCAATGCAAGGGCTAAGAAATGATATGCCTGGAGTTCTGCTTCAAGCTTAGTAGATTAATGGCAGGATTAACAGATAATTTGGGCGCTTATTGAAAAGATATAACAAAATTGGTACATTTTATACTTCTCTGGTTCTCCCTTCCCCTCCCACTATCAACATGTTTATGAAATATTTTAAAAAAATACATACCTTGTTTAGTTAGGACCCAGTAATATCATCACTGGGTCTCTGTGCAAGGCCAGCAGATCATAGCTGGTGGGAGGGCCTGACAGGGTGCTGTACTACTGATGTGTACTGAGCACCTTTCCAGGGCTCAGTACACATCAGTAGTCCTCGCACAGCTGTGCTGAACTCAGATGGATACAAAACCCTTCAGGCTAGATTCACACCCTGGCAATTTATTGCACGGATTGAGTTGAGCGATATCGCGCAAAACATAGATTTGCATTGAAGTCAATGGAGGCTGTTCAAACCATAGCGGTTTGTCGCGCGGACGAAATCGCCTGTTGCACAAAAAGGTACAGGAGCTTTTTTCGGGCGGTTGTCGCACGGTCTGCGACATCTCTATGCATTGAAAACCACGTAACAACTACACAGTTTTCAAAGAACAGTTGCGCAAATGAAAATGTGCAACAACCGCGCAAATACTGCTCATCAGATTAGTTGCCTAGATGTGAACCTAGCCTTAGGGAGAAGAACCCCGCCATTCAAATGTGTGTGTGGTGAGGGATAAATTCCACAAAATGCTCTCACTCGATTGTGTTAAATGTTTTGTGAAAATGTGTGAAATAAAAAACCTTTTTTGATTATTTTATTACTGAAATATTTAACACCTATTTGAGATCAGTACATAAAGATCATCGGTTCAGATAACTAATCAGGTCCCATTTATGAGCAGTTTAGAGCACTGATCCTGAGAAGATTTTGGAATATGATTAAATAAAGTCAATTGACTGGGTAATATCCAGTGCTATATATATTTTTGGCTCATCGCTATATATATATACACACTGACCACAATCATTTGCTGTGATTGCGTATATAGCCTTCATGTCATCTGTCAAGCTGATTGTTTTTTCCCAAACTGCATAAAGTGATGACATTAATGCACAAGCTTGATAGCTGGGGATGTTTTGTAGTGCGCAAAAAAAAAAGCTTGAGGGGAAAATGAGGAAAATGGACTGCGATCCTTTCTTGTTTCTATAGAAACCAGGGGTGATCAGCGTGAGAAGGAATTTATTTCTAGTGTTGGTTTGAGAGAACGGCTTGGTTCATAACAGGGCTAATGTAGAAACCTTCAGTAGCTGGATATTGTGTGTTCACGCCTGCATGATACCAGTTTAGTAAGAGGATAACATACAGATGAGAGTTTCTGCTTCCTCCTAGTGCACGGAGCGAGGAGGGCTTTTTTTCTGACTGAAGAGCAATAGGCTCCTGTGGAGACTAAACCTCCAGGGGAGACATAATCATTGAAATCAAGCACCTAACTGTAAGAGGAGCGGCATGGATCAATTCTCATACTAGCAAGAAAGACACAATGATACACCACAGTGACTGTAAGAAGGAAATTCACAATAAGCAATGTCCGCTTAAAGTCTCTGCTCATGCAGCACTGGAGGTATATGCTGGTGCCATGGCTGTCGAAGATACAAATATAACGAAAACAGGATTATCGTTATCATAGTTGATGCTCATAATTTCATTGGTTTCCGTTGTAGAGGAAAAAAAAAAGCAGGCCTGGAATTGTTTTAAACTAAAAGCATTTTTCTTGCACTTAACAACCAGTTGTTTTTATCCTTTTACTTTTATAATGTTTACTAAAATAACAGGATTGTGGTACCCAATATTACTGTTGTGATGCTCTGAGCAAGGAGAGGAGGTAGACTCTGTATTTGACTCTTCTTGTAATAACAATTTTAAAGGGCATCCATGGTCAAAAAGTAATACCCAATACAGACGTCTCACGTCTGGAAATGCAGTGCAAACCCTTATGTACCTCTCTCTAGTGCAAAGCCTTTTGCTCTTTCGATACACTGCAATTCGGATGAGTATGCTTTAGTCTCTTTTGAGGGCCATCTGGTCACAAACCCTATTATCCCACCTACCTTCCATCCTCCACAACTCCCTCCCCCTAGCTCCCCCCTCTTTCCCTAATCTCACTGTTCATGGTACTTTCTGTACTTTCCTTTATTATTTTTTCTTTGTGATTCTCCATTAAGATCTTACTTGATATGTGTTATTTTATAATATTGCATCTACTTTCACTGACATTCCCCTTACGACTGTAGGGGTCCCTGTTCCCCAGAAGAATTCCCAACACATATCCTTAAACCTTAAGGAAGACCCTTCACCTACTGGTTCTTATATATAGACCCCTATAACATAGCTGGGGCAATCCTGTGAAATCTTTACATGTATGGCCAGCTGTAGGCCTACTCTAGATCATTCTGTTTTCATTCTGTTGTCTGTTACTATGGCAGTGCTAACAGGTTAACCTGTGGCAGAAGAGGCTGACAGACACAACTGTCATATATTGTTGTAAGTGACACAACATTTCTTCTACAACCTAAACTCCCTAGAGTTCAGGGGTGAAACTACCGGCGGTGCAGCCGGTGTGGCCGCCCCGGGGCGAAGGCTGGGGTGCGGGGGTGGGGCGACACTGACAGGGGAGGAGTCCAGGGCTGGGGCACAGCACCGCCATTCCAGCAGTTGAGGAAGCCGGGCTCTAGCAGTGCCAGTCAGGAGGCAGAAAAAGCCGGGCCCAGCAGCGCCGATCCAGCGGCGGAGGAGGCCGGGCACCAGCAGCGACGGTCTGGAGGCGGAGGAAGTCCAGTAGCAGCAGGTAAGAGGAGCAGCATTTTTGCTGGGAAAGGGACCCTGACCAGCCCACTTGAGAGCCCGCAGAGCCCGCCATAGAGAGTCCAGTGCATTGCTAAGTCCAGAGTCCAGTGCGTTGCTAAGTCCAGAGTCCAATTCACATTTGCTGTATAATGTATTGGTTGGATTTGTAGTCCCCCATTGTCCTTACATTGTAGAAGAATGTAAGCTCCTCTGTACAAAAACGAATGTGACTGGCTCAGTGTTCTCTGTACAGACCTGTGGTATATGTCAGAGCTTGCGAATGTATAATAATAGTGTGAGACTGTGGGGAAATTTTTGAGTGTAAGCTCCTCTGGTGCAGAGACCGCCAGGGGGGTTGGGAGGGCCAGTGAGATCTGCTCCCACTCCTCCCTTGGGGGGGGAGGAGGGGCGGGCAATATACAATCTTGCACCAAGACCCTTTTTTCCTTAGGTCCGCCACTGCTAGAGTTACCATTCATTAAGGGACAAGCAGTCCCTAAAAGTCCTTAAAGCAGTTAATCTGACATTGACCAAACATTCACTGCAGGTAAATCCTCCTGGTGCATGTGTTTTAAATGATAGTGGTTGTTTCAAATAAATTCTTTCATTTCGTAAACATTTCGTAAACTGCAATGAAAATCATATTTGTTTTTCCAAGAACGCTAAGCATTTCACCATTCCTCCCAACTGCCCCTCATTAAGAACCAGTTGTCCTTTTTTTTGGTCTGATGTACAGGTATCAATGAAAATGTATTATTAAACTACTAAAATTGTAAGCTCTCACGAGCAGGGCCCTCCCAACCCTATTGTTCTGAAACTGTATTGTACTGTAAATTGTATTGTAACTGTACTGTCTCCACTATTTTGTAAAGCACTGAGAACATTGTTGGCGCTATATAAATCCTGTATAATCCTACACTAACACCTTTAACCTATATCATAATTATCGTGTTTGCTATTTTGGTAAAGCCAATAAAAACCCTGGTAATTGTTAAAAAAAAACCTGGGTTAATTTTTGGCACACAAGCCAATGTGTCTATGCACGTTGTGGCGTTCACATAAATATTTTAGAGCAGTGTTCAGGGGCAAATAAAAATTTCCCCAACCCTGCATTTGAAGAGGGGCTTACTGGCATAATTTATCCACCTGCTCATGTAAACATGCACTAGGATAAATTAATATTTTAGCCAATGGGATTTTTACATGTATACATCCCTAAACATTTCAATCCAAGTAATTATGTGCCAAAACGCTCAGAAAGGCAGAAAGATCCAATCTGATTGGAGTATTTGAATACACTTGTGTTACACTTTGAAAATGAAAGCTAGAAGCTGATCGGTTACTATGGACAACTGTTCCAGATTCTGCCTGCTTCAGTTTTGATAAATTCCCCCATGGTGTTTATCTTCCAATCATTACTGCTGAGAGTCTATTTTTTTAATTAGTAGTGAGATAAAATCATCTTTCCCCATGTAAGCAGAAGCACAATCCTGAGTACATTGGCACACACAGATATGGTTGTATATATTGAGTTGATTTATTGCTCATGTGTATCTAAAACGTTTAAATAAATATGATTTTGTATTGAAGGAATGTGTAAGTGTAGCCCAGAGCATTCCATTATATTATGCATTTTGCTGCAGGTTAGAAAATAGAAGCTAATACTTCACTGATGGCTATAAGCATCACTATCGCTTCCTACTCAATTTAACCTACTTTCGCTTGTAAAGGCTCATTAACACCAGAAAACATATGAAAATGCATGCATATGATGACGTATTTTCTCTTTTTTTGTGTGTGTGTTGAATTGTCAGATGAAAAAGGTTAGACAAACATGTTTATGCTGTTCTTTAACAGCATTGCAATCAGCCATGTAAATACAGCAAGTAGTGTTAAGAAAACATTGAGCTTAGTATGGGGAAAGATATAAACATAGGGAAAAGCAGGGGTAGCCAACCTTGGTACTCCAGCTGTGGTAAAACCGCAAATCCCGTAATGCCTCTGCCTCTGGGAGTTATGCCTGTTGCTGTCAGAGTCTTGCAGTGCCTCTTGGGATTTGTACCACAGCTGGAGTGTCAAGGTTGCCTATCCCTGGGGTAAAGTAAAAAGGGAGAAGAAATCGGTAAATCTAGCTAAAGGCTGGTCAACAGTTTCATAAGATACAAAGGAAAGAGTACCACACCAATTGTTAAAGACCTCTATGTTGAAAGCCTCTATGGAAGAGAGCACTTAAAAAGGCACTGGAGGGCATTGTGAGTAGTAGTAGTTTCTTTAGGTCCGGTAGTGTTGAGGCTCATGTGCTAGAGCTCATGTAGTTCATCTAGGTAGAAGAACATTTGAACGCCAGCCATCTAGCTCAGATGCAGAAGTAGGCGCAATTACATCTTTTAACAAGCATTCATTTGTTTTATTTGTAATATTTGTTTTTACTGCACATTGCTCTGTTTTTTTAATACCTTTTGTCTACATTTTTTTTATTAAAATCAATTTTCAATGCGCTGAGCTGTAAGGAAATGTAACATTTTGGATTTTTTGGGCAGCACACATCCATACAGCACATTGGTGTGAAATGTTAACTTTGAATGCCTTTATATTTGGACTGCAACTTGACAACACAGAACAGCACTTTTCAAGTGAAGCCCTAAGAATATTACAATCCAAACAGCGTTTATAGTAGTGGTAGAAAGGTAAAGGGCTTAGGTACAGTAAATTGCATCTAGGAAAGTTAAGGGCTTAGGTACAGGGAAGTCTATCTAAGCCCCAAAACAAAATGTAATATATTTCAGCTTACCAGACCTTAAATGTGGTGGCTGCATTCGTTTTCATGTTTTATGCTTTTTTCCTATATTTTCACCTGGTATTCCTGCCAGTAACACACTTCCTATCTTAAGGTGGCATCACTCTATAGAGGAGGTATGGAGCCACCCCTGGACAGCAGCACTGTGGTAGGTGCACTAGCAAATTTAGATGGACTTGACTAACAAATAAACTTGACAAACAAACTGAACTCCAGCTTACACTTTTTAAATCGGTTTGAGTTGTTTAAGTATGTTGGAATTAACAGACTTAACGGCCATATCACCAAGTGAAAGTAAAGGAATGAAAGCCTAAAAAAGAAAGCTATTGCAGCCACCACACTAAGAATTATCTGCAACATATTATATTTTTGCTTTCAATTTTTTTTATGTTACATTTTTGTTTTTTGTCTTAGATTATGCTTTAAGACAGATGCCTATAAAGGGCACTTGACAAGCAGTTCTGACCCCTGTCAAGTGTCCTGTAAGTGCATGGTCGGATATTGTATAAGTAAATAGTCGATGGGGTGTTATGGTGGGGTAGTCCGACTTCTGGGGTTTTTCACCCACTTGGGAGAGTGTTACAAACAAAGGTGCTGGATGCTGTTCTGTTCTAGTCTGAACAGGCTCTTGGGAAGAATTTAGAAGCCACTCAGTCCAGTCTAGGAGCCTCAAGTTGGTTTTTCAGGAGCCAGTGTACATTTTATTTGAAAAATGCCCCAAAAAATGTAAGGCCAGCCAGCTGTAATATTGTACTGGCTGGTACTGGTGTACTTGCTCCCAGAATCTGTCCATTGCTGCTTTGAAGCAGATTTACTTACATTGCTAATTACATTCATACATGTGTATATTGCAGGTCCCTGCAGGATGTCATATTTTACTGACCTGTAATGACAGATGAAGGTTTGACTTGCCTTTTTTCCAGCAGTAAATTTTCTTATGGTTGGCATGTCTGTGCTCAAGTGTGAATATGTTGCTAAACACATTGTGCTTGCTTATTAACCTGCAGTGAAACCATGCATCATGTTATATTGTGAATAAAATTCTATGAGATTAATTCATTTGCGGTTTAATAAAGGATTTTCTTCGACACATACAGTAATACAATAAATCACAAGGTTAAAAGCTCTTGGTTATGTACTTGCAATAAATATGTTTTGTTATGTGTTTGTAATTTATAACAGAAAACATATTGGATATTTTAACGGCAATACATTTGTCTCCTAAGTTGACCTAGTACTTTAAAGTCCCTCTCCAGTATAATATTCACCTCTAACCAATCCTGTACATTATGAAGGAAGATACACTCACATAAGTCCGCTGTCTGGGTCCAGATATTGAGAGTACCCCACCATGAAGTGTCCACTAGACATGTGCAATTTGTCTCGTTCCGAATCGAAACTTTGTAAGAATTTTCCGAAATTCAGACATACAGACACATCTGAATTTCCAAATCCCAATGCATCCGAATATGTCCGAATTTCCGTTTCTGAATTTTGGATCCCGTCCAAATTTCGTTCAAAAATGAAACTGAATTTGACATGTGACTTTTCTGGCCAATCAGATGTGTTTTTCGGTTTAATGCAACAAAAATGTTTGTTGTGACAACATGGGAGCCATATACAGTATATACATATAATACTAAAGCTGAGGCTCCTGGATCCGAATTTCTGAATTGCGTTGAGAAGCTCCTGAATGCCATTTGGGTCTGGGAGGCTCAGCTTTAGTAATACATGAATATGGCTCCCAGACCCGAATAGCATTTGGGATCCGAATTTCTGAATTGCGTTGAGAAGCTCCTGAATGCCATTTGGGTCTGGGAGGCTCAGCTTTAGTAATACATGAATATGGCTCCCAGACCCGAATAGCATTTGGGATCCGAATTTCTGAATTGCGTTGAGAAGCTCCTGAATGCCATTTGGGTCTGGGAGGCTCAGCTTTAGTAATATATGTATATGGCTCCCAAACCTAAATGGCATTCGGGAGCTCCAGGATTTAAATCGGAGATTCGGATCCTGAATGTCATTCAGATCTAGGAGATTTAGCTGTAGCATTAATATCTGTATATGGTTTTCTGTGGTATTCACAACGAATATTCGTAAACTCATCTGAAACTAACGAAAATGCGAGTTTAGTTTGAATCCGAAACAAATTGAATTTCAGATCTGAATCCCGAAATAACGAAATATCCAAACTGAACCGAACCAAATTTTTCTGCAACTTACATGTCTAATAATAATAATAATAATAATAATATCAAATGGCTGGTATTTTTTCCAAGAAAAGGTGGCAACCTTAGGATTATTGCACTCGCTAGAGCTGGTACAGTCAGTCTTATAAATATGATGGTCTATGCAATCCTACTCATATTATTGGTCTCACTAGTACAAGTGGAACTGGCATTGCCAAAGTAAGGTATAGCAACACTTGGGTGACACAACCTAAAAAAACACTGCTACACCTCCCTTCCTGCTGCTACTGGTGAGCTGGCTTTGTTTCCATGCATATTCCGCCTTAAGGAAGTGAGTGCTATAAAGCGCTTGGTAGTTCTCTATTCCACTTATTAAAATCAAAAAGTGTTAGTGCTCAGCGGCTTCATCTGGATCTCATTTCCTAGTTATTTCTTTGTTGAAGGAAATCAGTATCCCTCACCATGCTTGTAATTTTTCGACCGTCTCAACAAAGTCTCTGTTGATTTGCTTTATGATTGATACGGCATTTTATTTGTCAGTGCAGAAAACATTTTGTGATTGAAGTGCAGACTGATGATGTATTTACTGGCCCCTAAAAGTGTTATAGGAGAAAATAAATTAATAAAACATTACTGGTGCAGTGCTGTCCTCCGACATGAGCTTTCCCATCTATTTGTCAAGCTGGAAGCAAACATTGAGAAGTACATATTCCATTTTTCCCCTTATTACAGCAGGGTTTTTCATCCATTCTACTAAAAATTCTATAATTAACTTTATTATTTACCTCTGATGTTAATCACAAATTACATTGCAAGTGGAAATAGTGATGACATTTGAATACAGAACAGTGAACCCAATCATCCATTTTACTTTAAAATCATCTAATGTCACGCACTGACCAAAAGAATAATCCGCAAACAAAGACTTTATCTAAACCAAAATGTGTAAAAAGGAGTTAATGATTTTTAAGCCAACATGCAAAAAGCCTAGGTAATTCAAATTGAGCATATTACCAAAATAATCTATCAACAAACAACATTCTAAGTAAGAATCTCAAATGAGAATGATTAGTAAAGAAAGTTGCTAAATCTTTTGGCAAGAAAATTCTAAAACATTTCTGTAGTGTTGATCATTGACCAGCCCCCCTCCTACCTCTCAAGATTTCCCATTGGCCCTTTAATGTGCTGGGCAGCTTTTCTGACCTTTAGGAAGTCTCAGAGGGTGGAATGTGTTGGGTCAAGCCTGACTTTTGTACTCAAAGTCTATATTTGTGTATACTCTCAGCTTCCTACATCTTTGTAACTACTGATTGCATTGACATGCCGTTTGAAGGTAAGCTTATGCATTGCTTCATCATGCTGGAGGTACTGTATAACATGGTGCATGGTAAATTATAATTATGTATATGTATGTTTAATGTGGAAAGAAAATGAATGAATGTATTTAAATATGGTAGCACTTGGAAAGCCCCAGTCTTTGTGGAACTATTTTTCTCTGTGATTGTTTCATCATATGTTCAGTTTGACTTGCCTAAATGTGTAACATCCAGCTGCTGATAACATTATCTTATAATAAAAAACAATTCTTCTAATTTATTTTAACCCTCTAGAGTCCACTCTCTTCTTCTAAGCAGCATTTCAAGCCCTGATAAAGAGAGCTGCTTTATTTTCACATTTTATTGGAATGGTGCTCCTACTTCTTTATTTTCTTACTTAAATTCATGAAAGGAGCCATGAACATTCCATTGATAGCCACAACATGATCTCAAAAAGGCATCAAATGAAATTCTTGTTTTTTAGTGTATAGTATACCTAGCTACTGTGACTTGTTCAATCCTGATGTAAAGTATATGCCACTGTGTTTAAAATGATAGGCTTATTGACATTAGTAATGTGTGCAGAAAAACTCTCTTGCAGCAAACTCTCCCTTGTGTTCTTTTACGAAGAGTAGATACAGCAATTTTTCCAGAGTACTTGTCATTTGCTGAATGATGCTTCTGCTAAAATATGGAACTTGGCATCCAAATTTTATAGTATAAGTTTTAGTCACCTTGTAACTATAAATTTCCAGCTTTACCTTGTAGCTGTAAATTCCAGCCACTTGTTCCTATTTTAACCTGGGCTTGTCACAATAAATTATCATTTTCTGTTCAAACTAAATATAAAAAGTGCAGTATCTACACTCACTGCTGATTTTTTTTTTCAACCAACGCTTATTTTAAAGAACTTTTTACTTTGCCATCATTTTCAGTATTATAATCTGCTTCTTGGCACTAGGCTTTATATATATAGATAGATAAAGTATATATATA
>NW_017306361.1:1680094-1680402 GCF_000935625.1 Nanorana parkeri | reverse complement strand
TAAATATCTATCTATCTATCTATCTATCTATCTATCTATCTATCTATATAAATAAAGATTTTAGGGAATTTTAGCATAAATGGTGAGCAATAAGAGATCAATCTTGAAGCCATTTAACATAAAAAGGACAGACCTTTTTATTCATACACAGACATGTAAACCAGGGTACTTCACATAGAAAGACGCTTCTCTTAAGCACAAATAAATATAAAGTCCACTTCACTTGCATCATTATAACAGTCCCAAGACTTTAATGTATTCTTTCCCAGCAATAGTCCTCAATATCGCTCAGTAGTTCTCCCCAGATT
>NW_017306361.1:1640453-1680075 GCF_000935625.1 Nanorana parkeri | reverse complement strand
GTACATAATTGGGTATACAACTGCATCATAATAGACCATAGACTTTGGTTTGCTTACAAAATCTGACTTTTTTGGATGGGTTTGTACATAGACTTGTGTGCTAAGGCCATACCCCATGGATTATAGTAACAGATGGAAGAGCAGGGTGGAGGTACTTCTGTTACTAGCTTATCTCAACAGGAGCAATAGCTTTCATTCAAAGTTGTCAGCTAGGGGTGCCATAAACATAGACAGGATACTGGATTTGTAGTGTTGTGATGGAAGTAAGGCACCCAGATTCCTTCTGTTGTAAGAAGGCTCTACTGTGCTTTAGAATTGCTTAGTAGAGAACTTGTTTGTTCATTTTAGCCTCTTACTAGAACCTGTCTGGTTGAACATCCGGTAGATTGGCAAATAGGACAACCCTCAGCAACATGGTTTCATATGTGCAGTCTTTTAGTACAGTTTATGAAAGCAACTAAAATTATAAAAAGCCTTCCATTTGTTCCAAGTACACTCTTGGTGCCATACTGACACAACAGATAAAATCACAAGTAACAATTGTGTATTCATTCTGACACGTTCCCTATAGATTTATTTATCTTAGAAGCTACATGAATATGGTGTTAAATGCGGAAGTAAGGCTTAAGGGTTTTCTTTTGGAAATATTAGCCTTGCATTTACCCATTGCTTTAATACACTCATAACCTGATGATACTGCTAGGGATACAAGCTGAACATATCATTAAAATAGTTTTTTTTGTGGAAACTAGCATAATAAAAATAGCATTTAAAAATGAGTAGGTTCTTATATTTTTCTTGTTTTATCTTAGGGCATGACATATTTAACTCAGGGCTTGTTCACACCAAGCGCGGAGCAGATCCAGAGCAGAGCAGGTGCAGACCGGATCAAAACTGCGTCCAATGTATTCTTATGGTATTTTGAGCTCCAGTTCACATCGCAGCGTGCAGATCCAGAGCAGATACAGAGCAGGTGAAAAAACTGCGGCAAGCCCTATTTTACCTGCTCTGGAACGCATAAAAATGCATGCAAAACGCAAAAATGCATCAAAAACGCATGCAAGTGCCTGAAAGCCCATGTTAAACTTCAATTTTTTTTTAGCAAAAACAGCCCGGAACGCATCAAAAATGCGGCAAAAACGCATCGTAAACGCGTCACAACCCACTGCACTGCGTGTGCAGAAACCTGACCGGATCTGCTCTGCATTTGGTGTGAACAAGGCCTTAAAGCTTAACTCCAGACAAGCACCTAAATATACAGCTGTAATACTTACTCTTTAACTGCCAAGGGATCTGGCATTCTTTTTAGACTGTCTTGTGATCCATACATTCCTGCTAGACAACTGAGCTTGGTCCTAGACCTTAACTGCAACATCAGCACAGCCTGGCCAAGAACAAGCCCTCACCTTGCTGACTTCTCAGTGAAGGAGTAACGGAATACTGATGAGTCATCCCTCTGCTCGCTCTTAAGGTGCCCATACACTGCTCGATTCTCGTACGAGAATCGGGCGAAATCCCGCGATCGTACGAGAATCGAGCAGTGTGAACGAAGACGAGATTGCCGTTTCTACTGTACGGTCGTACGTCTTTTGTCGAACCAACATGCTCGAAAACCCACCGAGAATCGTACGATTGTCGGCGGGTTTTTTAGCCTGCTCGTCCAATAGCTGTGGAACGGGCTAGTGTGCGCACGCGCACACTGCCCGTTCTGCATTGCGGTCATCGGAAGCCCGCCCCTCAGCGGGGCGGGCTTTCGATGATCGCAAGTACGATCTGCCCGTCCAAGGTGGGCAGATCGTACGAGCTTTCAATAAGCATACGACCATCGCAAGGCAAAAGTCTTGCGATGGTCGTAAGGTGTATGGGCACCTTTACCTCTTGTCAGCATGTTCCCTGTCAGCACATGTGCATTGCAAAAGGGCCTGATTGGTTGTGCTTTGCAAAGGATAACAAGACAAACTCAGTTGCATAAAAACATGATTTTGTTTAATGAATACATACAGTGAGTGCATTCTTTGGTGGCTTTATATACCCTTGTCTTTCAGCCTTACCACATTCATTTGCAGTATTTTAATTGCTTGGTGTCTATAGCAATGGGTAAATATTTAATCTGTAATTTCTGAGTAAATTGCATCCTTCTTCTACCCTATTAAATGACTGGGCAAGGAGTCATCCTTGTTAGGAGAAAAGATTCTGAAAACCATGTTTGTCGCATTGTGACACTAATTCAGTAAATCCAGAAGGTACAGTATCTTTAACTACATCTTTACATGCATATGCCAAATGTTAAATGCCTCAGGCTTCAAAACTGTCAGCAGCTAATGAATAGGTTGATGGCAGACTGGGATTATTTTCAGGAAGTCATCCCAGCAGAATGCCAGAGAGGTATGGCCAGCTTCTCACTTATATATTCCACAAACAGCTGATATAGCTCACAGTTACTGATTTAATGCAGGACTAGAGATAGATATTGAAATACTGACATTTCTAGAGGGATGCATTAAGCGGCATTGCTCACTTGTAACTTAGGAGACAATTATATAGTGATGGATACTACATATAGTGATGAAATTCCTGTCTTGTCCCTCTAGTTATGTTATTGACACTTTGTTTTAGAGCAAACAATTTATGACTCTCAAACTAGGTTGTCAGAATCTATGTCTCATACACATACATTGTATATTAGCTGCTGACATTCAAAAAAAAAGTTCCTTGGACACTTAATTACTGAAGCTTTTTACCTGACCTAGTTACTTACAATGCTGTCTGGCAAGCTGCAATGCCCAAACTGGCATATGTGCAAAAATATAGTTATAACATGCTTTTTTCCCCCTTAATTTTGAACATTACTTTTTATAATAATTACCTCACAAATACATTTCCAAGAAGAACCTTTTTCAGGCAAAAAAATCCAAACACTAGGTCAGTGGATAGTTGGCATCTATATTTGTGTACACACATAACACTAGAAAGGATAATCACCATACCACAGCTTTTGTATAGTTCTCAAACATATGTATGCTTTTTGCGTTCAGAAGCTGGTTAATTCAAGCTTCCTTGTTAACTATGGGCCTCTTTCACACAGGCTTTCTGATCACGTCCGTCTGTTAATTTTTCAATCGGACCTTGTAGTAGTAGCAGTAGTATGTACAGACATTCGTTACGGACACATTTTCATTGCAGCAAAGTTACATTAGACATAAGAAAAAAAAACTACTTTTTTTAAATTAAACAGTCTGCAAAAGAGGAAAAAAAAAGTGTGAGGTCTCCCCCAGTTGATACCAGACCCTATAGGTCTGGTAGGAATGTTAGGAGGAACTCCCCCAAGTTAAAAAACAGTATGGTACAGGGAGGCCCCCTCCATGCTCAATCTCCCCCCCCCCCCCTTTCCTGCCCTGCCAGACCTGTGCTCAGATTAAGGGTCTGATAAGAATTTTAGGGGGACCCCACGTTTTCCCCCCATTTTTTGCGGTCAGGTTCCCCCTTAAAATCCCTACCAGACCTAAAGGGCCTGGTATGACTTTTATCAAAAACCCCTATGCTGTTTTTTTTTAAATCTTGGGGAGGTCCCGACTTACATTCCTACCAGACCTAAAGGGTCTGGTATCAATTAGGGGGTAACCTCATGCTTTTATTTTTCTCTTCCGTGGACTGTTAAATTAAATTTTTTCTTATGTCTAATGTCACTTTGCTGCAATGAAAATGTTTCCGTAACGAATGTCTGTACATACTACTGCTAACGAAAATTTGGATTTCGATCAAATCTCGAAACGAATTGACTTTCAGACCTGAATCCCCAAAAAATTAATTAACGAAAAATCTGCATTAAAACAAAACTAAACAATTTTTTTGCCAGCACACATGTCGAGGTCATAGTGCTTTAGCAGTCCTTTGTAATACATTAACAGGGTTATTCACAAAAGGGTGAAGAGTTTGGAGAAGGTAGGAGGAGTGAAGCACAACATAGCTGAATTGGAAAGTGAGCTGTATTGGAGATTTTTTCTAAATTGGCTATTTTGTCCTAGATTGTTCACTTCTCCTGCCTTCTCCAAACTCTTCACCCTTTTGTGAATAAACCTGTAAATGTTTATTTTGTAAAACAAAGGTTGCAACAAAAAAACTGATATAAAACAACATTTTAAAATATTGTCACCTTAAAAAAACAAAACAAAAACAATCAACCCCAAACCATTATGCACTCCCTTTAAAGATTTGGTACATTCATATGATGCAACAGTTTGATGGACTTGGCCTGTTGCAGTCATTTGCGTTCCAATGTAGACCCTCCTGATTAGAAATATTTCTGCAGTGCAATGCATAGCTGAAAATAACACGCTCTATTAGATTAGTGCAAGTTAATTTTTAATGACAGGTTCAAGTTAAGGACAGTTCAGCTACGAAAGAAGAGCAAAGCTCTGAAACAGACACTTGGTACTGTCTCATGTATCTGGAGTGCGGGAACAAAATGAGAAAAGGAAGCTGCTCCAGGGCTGATTAAGAAGTTATGAATCACCCATTTGTAAAGAACTTTTCCATTAAACATGTAGATTTCTGTTATGATGGATGCTCGTTAGTTGAATTACCAATTGCCTCCTTTTATTTCTAGGAAACCTGGCCTCTGAGTTGGCAACCCCACCCACTTTCCACAGCTATTAATGCAAATATATAATGAGCTTTTTAAACATGTATTTATGTATTTTTTAAAATCATGGACATTTGAAACATTGTATCCCTCTCCTATGCTGTTAACCTGCCATGTTCAGACAGCTCCCTATAAAGTTTCAGTTAGAGAGTCTGAACAAAAACAGCTTCTGACGTTATTTATCTTTAGAAAATACAAAATGTTCTATATTGTATATATGGGTAAAAAAAACCCATAAAAATAGATGTAATGCATCAGCTTAAACACTTGCGAAACTTGCTACGCTAAGAAATAAATATCAATAGAATTGTCCCAAACCATTATAAATTCTTTAAAGATGGCTTCCAGTTTTGTTTTTAATTTTTTTTACATATTTTGAAAACATGATTCCTCTGCTTACGGCTAGAGCAGTTAGGCTCCATGGACCAAGTTGGGTGGGTATTAGGCCATTAGCATTTACTTATAGAGAGCCCAAATTAGGATTGCGTTTATTGTGTAGGAAAATGAAAAATATGCCAATGGCAGCAGGCATCTATGATACCATGTATGACAATAATTACAATTATATTAAAGGTCAAAAGGTTTTTTTAAGTTATTTCTCATACTGAATAAGTTAGAATGGGTCCTGCTCCTTGATGTGAAAAAGTTTTAACTTTCTGCAGAATCAGCCTCTACCCCTTAGTAATGATATCCTGTTTTAGGGGGTCTACTTTGCCTTGCAGGGTCTTATGGAGCCACCCTTGTGTGTGCCTGTAAGCTGTGTGTGTCTCCTCAAACACACCATGCACAGCAATACAAGTTACTCTCTTGCTTCCTGCTCTCCTTTCCTCCATCTTCCCTTACACTTTCTCCAGGTCCCTTAAGTTTTTATTCATGCAACTACAGCACTGATGTCCTATTTTTGTTTATAAAGTGGCTGACGGTATAGGCTATAAAGGTATAAAGTGGCTGAAAGTATAGGCTATAAAGGTATAAAGTGGCTAAAGGTATAGGCTATAAAGGTATACAGCGGCTGAAGGTGTAGGCTATAAAGGTATAAAGTGGATGAAGGTATAGGCTAAAAAAGGTATAAAGTGGCTGAAGGTATAGGCTATAAAGGTATAAAGTGGATGAAGGTATAGGCTAAAAAGGTATAAAGTGGCTGAAGGTATAGGCTATAAAGGTATAAAGTGGATGAAAGTATAGGCTATAAAGGTATAAAGTGGATGAAGGTATAGGCTAAAAAGGTATAAAGTGGCTGAAGGTATAGGCTATAAAGGTATAAAGTGGATGAAAGTATAGGCTATAAAGGTATAAAGTGGCTGAAGGTATAGGCTATAAAGGTATAAAGTGCCTGAAGGTGTAGGCTATAAAGGTATAAAGTGGATGAAGGTATAGGCTAAAAAAGGTATAAAGTGGCTGAAGGTATAGGCTATAAAGGTATAAAGTGGCTGAAGGTATAGGCTATAAAGGTATAAAGTGGCTGAAGGTATAGGCTATAAAGGTATAAAGTGGATGAATGTATAGGCTAAAAACGGTATAAAGTGGCTGAAGGTATAGGCTATAAAGATATAAAGTGGCTGAAGGTATAGGCTATAAAGGTATAAAGTGGATGAAGGTATAGACTCATCCAGCATGGAGAGACTCCAATCAAACTTTTCTTGGAAACCACTTTGTTGGGGATAGGGGAAAAAAATACAGCACAAAGTTTAGGAGCGCACTTTCCTCACTTTCTCAGTTTACTTAATCATTCACAAATCAAGCAATCATTGACTAAAAGCTTTTAAAATTATCCTGGCTGTAGAACTCTTACGTGATCCAGTCACCACAGGGTCACCTATAAGAAAATCCCATGCTGTAAAAGAAAAGCATCTTTACTTGCCTCTGATAAGTATAGTACAGACCACAAAATCTGCACCATTTGTCAAAACAGTTAAAGTTTATATCTTAATAGTTTATATAATAATAGTAATAATAATAGTGTTTTTCAAAACCTTTAGAAATGGTTTCTAAAACATTACCAATAAGTATAGTATGGACCACAACATTTCATTTGTCATTCATTTCAAAACTGGTAAAGTGTACATCTCATTCATATGGATAGTCCATATTATTAGCTGTTAGACACATATGGTGCGTCCATTCTCTTTTTATTTACGAACCATCTGTTATAGGAACATGTTAAAGGGTTCACAGAATCTTCAGACAGGCATAATTTTACTGAGGTACTTTGATACATATATAATAATAAACATTGTAATTTCACCACTAGCAGTAACATGTTAAAATGTGGGGGTCTATTTAATAACATAGTGCCAACAGTCCAGGCCTTAAAAATAATATGAGAATACACACTGTATTACTACCCCCTCCCATTTTAATCTAGTCATTTGTGTCAATTTGCTTCTCATATTCCCTTTGATGGCTCAATTTAATGATGCCCTTTAAGATTTGTGTACATATTCCATCCACTGTGTTAATCAAATGTTGGTTTCAGGATATTGTTGCATATTAATAAGAGAATGTAAGATCATACATCTCTTTGTGTGGGTGAGGGTAAGGCTTAGGCAATAATAGTTATTTTAGTTTAAGGATTTTCATGATGCTTGGCTGTCAAATGGATGCAGCAAAGAGATTTGTAGTCATCACAGACCTGTGTTTTAATACCTTCTAGATAGTATTCTTTTATTCTTGCAGCAATTGTTGATATTAGAATCTGTAGGTGTTCTATCACACATCTTTTAGTTTAGGACTCTGTCAGTGGTCAGGGGAAGAGGAGGCAAGTGGTTGTATCTCATGTTGTGAAATCATGGAGCTTTACCATCTATTTTCATTGAGTACGGCCAATTGACATCGGCAGGGTAGTACGACAATGTTTGACACATACCTTGATCACCAGGATTCACTGAGCAACGACAAGACAATCATCTTGATAGAGTTCTAATGTTTCTTCCCTATATTGTATAAGAGCAGAGCCTTGTATTTTTCACAAAATATTTTTCTTAAAATAGATTAACCTTCTTGTCATAAACATTTCAAGCATTCTTATGATAAAAAAGATTGCAACTCAAAACCTTAAAGTGTATTTCCCCTTTTGCAGTCAAATTTGAGGAAACCCTTCTATGTGTTTGTTATGTGTTCCAAATCACACATCATACCTAAAATATTTTTATTTAAATATTTCTTACCTTTAAGATGTCTTGATGTAACAGGCAACAAGGCTGATTTCAAGTTTTTCCAATAACCTTCACGGTGATCTGTCCTTATCGAAAAACTTAAGATTGAAATGTAAGGATTGTGTTTCTCTCATCAACATACAGTGGAGAGGCCCCTTAACCACCCACAACCCTGCTAACATTACAAAGAAGGAAAAACAAGTAGAAATGTTAGCCCTTAAGAAGTCAATAACCTTAACCCAATTTTCTGTATGAATGGTAAAATGTCATAAATAAAAAATATGCATTATCCCAATTTGGCTGCAAAAGTGTAAATGCCCTTTAAGCTTTAATTCACACCTGATCTCAAAGCTCTAAAATGCTCAACAGCCAAATTTTCATGCTTTTAAATTCTGCATGTTCACTCTTGTAGCTTGACAATTGAAGCTCAAACAGATACATGAGCTACTTTTAATGCAGAATGGTGCCTTTTTTACTGCATAGACATCAATATTTCATTGCGTATTTCATTGCTAAAGAACCATCTCCTTCTCCTAGATCCTAGCTTTCCATTGGCAAAAACAAAAATGCACAAGCCTGAATATAGCTGAAAAAGTGCAAAAACGCTCAAATAAAAATGTTGCAAAATGAGCTGTAAACCTTCACGCTCAGATGCTCATATTTTTTGCATGTCATTTGTCTAATAAAAGCTCTCTTATGTAGACATCCAAAAGCCATGAAACTGCTGCTGGGTGCTGCCATCTTTATTGTAAGCCCAAACAGACTGAGAGCTTTCACTCAAATATAGTATTCTCCTGTGCTGCTCCCCCCGGTGGTTACATAAAAGGTTATGTAGAGAGGGGCAGAGGAGCTCGTCCAGCACAGAGAATAAATAGACTCTCCCAGTAGAGCAGAGGTCTATGATGTCCAAGGAGGGAGGGGGCTGTGCAAAGCTATTGACTAGTAAAATTTTCAGTTCAGACACATTGCAGGGGAATAAAAAAATGATTTGTGGAAACACAGCAAGTAAGCAGGTAACATAATTGATTTTGGTTATAGGGTCTTTTTAAGGACACAATGAGTATTTAACAATTTCTAACTGATTGGGTCATCTACCTAAGAGTGGGCATGGGAGAAGCTTTGCACACCATTTAAGAAACTTCTACTTAAAGGAGAACTCTGGGGTAAGTGTTTTTCCCCATAGTTCTCCTCAGGGTATTGGGAGGACATAAACTAGCGTCCTCCCGTGACCCAAAGCTCAGTATACTGAGACCGCCGCAGCGGGGACGGATCATTACTGTTGAGATCCATCCAGCTGCGTGATGGACAACTGGCTCTGCCTATCTAGAGGCAGAGCCAGCTGTACCCGGTCCCTCCCCCGTTCGTTCCTCCAGTCAGCGCTGGAGGATTGGAGGGGGGGGGGGGATGCCTGCAGGGGGCCGTGAGTGACAGTCACAGCTCTCTGCAGGGACAGGATTGAGAAGTGAGCAAGCAACGGTATGGTCACTTCCGGATCTATTGAGCCTACGTGTGACAATTTCATTGTCACAAGCCGGCTCGAACTATGAGGTTGAGTGAAAATCACTCACCTCATAGTTCTCCTTTAAAAATGTGTGCATTTTTTTGTATTAGGGATGCTGGAATGACTTTTTTTAATTTATTTTTTGCTAAAAGTGAACTAACCCTTTAAAGTGTATGAGCTGTAAATAATGCACTATGGAAAATAATTATCTTTTAAACTTGGACAACTAAGTTTATACAAAAATGGCAGCACAAAGCATAGCATTGATAACAACCATGCAGATTTCATTTTACTGCAGTCATAAAAATATAAGATGGGTTTGGATGGGTTATTACGAGACAATGTACTTTGTACACCTTTGCTTCCCATTGAATTGCCTTGGAGAATAAGTGTGGATGTGTTATCAAGGCAAATCAGATCACAAACCATATTCTTTAATTAATTTGCTGTGCTTGCTTCTGGTTTTCCGTTGCTGTAGCTCACAGGGTTAAATCAAACCAGGGACAATCAAACCAGGGACCAGCCATTCTGACAGTGTTAATTATGAGAAATTAAAATGCAGCAAAGAACAGATTGTACCTTTCGCACTCGAGATCATAACGCAGCTTTGGCATGGGGGAATTTTTTCATTAAAGCCCTTCCCAAAAGAGCTGTTGTGCACAGCTCCCTGAATATAATTTACAAACTTGCGGGGACCCTGCAGGAATCAGGGGAGATAGAATTCAGCCGAGATTGACTGCGTTACTTCCACCGCCTGGGTAAAATGATGTAGGCTGGTTGGAAATCACCTAGCCAGTGACATTTGGAAAGCTGGATTTATTAATTTGCATGTAGTCATGTTACAAGCTTTGAAATATGGCTTTAAATACATTATGTACAGATATTGCTCTGTCAGTGGCCTGCGTGTCATTCCATAATACATGGTGCTGTAAACATGTAGCATAGATTAAATATTGTAATTGTATTGCGTCCTGTATTTCCTAGAAACAGCTGCAGGGCATAAAAGACATTTTCTGTCTCAGATTGCGTCGCCTTTCTCTTGTAAGTGATTAACTTAAATAATTGTTGAAATAAGGAGCAGTAGATGCTGTAAGTGGAATTACCTGCTACATTTTAGAAAGCAGAATATGCAAGAAGCAGTCTATAGCTAATGGTGCTTGCACAGAGTAAAATTAGCTTCTTCAATTGTCACTCCGTACATGGTACATTGAATCTGCAATAAAGTAAGTTTATTCACCCATGGAACACCTTTTCACCGACACTGACATCTGTTTTAACCTCTTTTACATGGGCTCGATAGTTTTCTAGCAGTCTGTGCCTTAACAAATGTCAGTGATTGCTGTTTTCATGGCAGTTTGATTGAAGAGAAGATTTACCTTGATGTAAGTAGTGTGTATGATGTTCCTTCTAGGAGATTATTACCATACCTTACCTGGGAATCTATAGGATGAAGTTAGAATATTACATTTCTCAGCTAGATGATGGCAGAGTACATTATTAGATAGCAACATACTACCTGAATGCAGTTTCCAATTGTTACCTTTTGTTTGACAAAATGGGGCATCTTTGAAGTGTTTCAAAACTAAAAAAGAAAAGCTCTATTTTGCAAGGCTTGAATTATGTGTGTACAGTAACAGTATACTCATTTAAATTAGCCTCTTTCATTATCTGTAAATTACTTGGTGATTCTGACATTTCCCTGTTTATGGCCTTAGTTACTACGCTGATCTGACACTGCTATACAGCCGCTATGGAATTGGCTTATCCTCCTAGTGATGTTGGTATCCGGAAGCTGCACCACCTCACTATGAATGCAAAACCCCGGTATTCCATTAAATGCTTTCTCCATTGTGCAAGGGCTAGATTTGTCAGCTCCGAAGCTGCTCAGTCTGGATGAGCATTACAAATCCTCCCTCCCTTCTTTGCAATGTCAGTAATAACCACCCACCATCACCAACAAGAGGACCAGCAGAACAGGGGATCTGTGATCACATAACCACAAGTAAACAAAAGAATAGAAGGTACTGGATTGCTGAATTTTATACATCATAGAGGGACAGTTTGGCATGTCAGTGCATCTTTCCTTTTCATCTAGTATAATAAGTGGATGGAGTCCATTGCAATCAAAATTGGTTGGTTAAAGATGCTTTCTAACACATGTTGACACAATGTTCTTTGCGTCAGGGAATAAGACTTACAGTATTTACCGAAGCAGTTCAACAGGTAACATCCATATGCAAAGTGCAGTAACCAATGGGAATCAATCAGATTGCACTTTATCCGAATCCAGCCAGTGAAATATGGATTCTAATTGGCTGCTGCAATGGCTTAACTAACGTTGGGCATCAGAAAGCAGAACTGTAGCCTAAACTAACAAGATAAAATACAATAGCTCATTAAAAGATAGTATATAAAGCAACTTTTGCTGCAATATTCACCTTTAAGCAAAATCTCCCCCCACAGTACTTTTTTCATCGCTATATAGCCTCATCCTAACGCCCAACATCATTCAAACCACTTCCACTGAGCCCAGGCTGTCTGGGGCCAGCTCCAGCCTGTGACCAGACAGTGGAAGGAGAAGCTGCACAGTGATGAACTCCTCTCAATGTCACTCTTCTCCTGCTATCAGCATGTTATTTGTCTGCACATGGAGTGGCACTTTGTACTGATTTCTCCTGCAACACAATAGCTTTTCTGTACAGGAACCACAAAAGGCTAACACCAGTTCAAATGTTTGGACTTACACTGCTTGAGTTAAAGTGACATTAAACCCTCGGATTTTTTAACATAAACCAATACTGTAATGTGTGCCTTACTGTAATCCATGGTTGTTTCCCTTCTCTTTGATGCTCTTCCTTTTAAATCTGTATCTGTTCTCATGCTTGCAGAGAACTTCCCTTTTCAGCTCAGGGCCTCTTCCTGTAGTGCTGGCTCAGGTTACAGCTTATACAAACGGATACACATACACGGTGTGAGACAAGGCAGTCTGCTGAAAAGGGAAGTTCTCTCCAAGCATGAGAACAGATACAGATTTAAAAGGAAGGGCATCAAAGAGAAGGGAAACAACCATGGATTACAGTAAGGCACACATTACAGTATTGTTTTATGTTACAAAATCTGAGGGTTTAATGTCACTTCAATACATATGTGTAATTATGTATTGAGGATTACAGGGCCATATTGATTGTGTCATTTATATCTGCCTAGAGTTCAGCTTTAAAGAGGAACTTTACACATGTCTTTAAAATAACAACAAAGGCACCTTTAGAAATGTTTAGTGATGACAATCTACAAACACATACTTCTAGATAATTGCTGGCTTTTTATTCTGTGCATAACTTATTTTTATTTTCTTCCTCAGTCTTCACACAGTAGATAATTTTTACTAAGGGCAGATGAATCCATCTCCCTTTACTTCCTGGAACTCTGGCACATGTAACTAGGTCATGTGACCATGCACATCATCTCTGGGTAGGAAAATGTCTTTCCCTGAGATCTCATGAGATTACAGATGAGATTTCCCAGCAATACTCTGCTCATGTAATCTTCCCAGGATGCAACACTTGGGCACATTACACCACTAATGCCCAAGAGGACCAGGAAGTGGAAAAACAGTAATTATAAGTAAAATAAATAAATATGTTTAACTATTGAATGTAAGATGATTTCATATCAGCATGCAGAGCTGCATGCTAAGTCGATTTTTAGCCAAGGGGTTAAAGGTCCACTAACTGTATTTGGTCAAAATCACACCTTTTTTGCCAAGCCTATCCTCTGCTAGTCTAAAAACCTGTTACAGTCGTGCCAAAATATAGTAAGTTTGGACCCTTTTTTAGTTGTCACATGTGTGCAGCAGAATCTCTACTTGTTACCCTTTCCACTAATGTTTTTTTAAAGTTCTTGGTATTTGATCAGCAATTATTCATATATTCATCAATACTTGCTTCTTGTACATGTAAAACATCTATTAGGATGAACTGTCATTTTTTTTTTAATCTACAGTCAATATTGTAATATAGAGGATTTTTTTTTTTAGGAGAAGAAAACACAATTGCCTTTTTATTGCGTGTAGTCATCTTTTACTGTATATATTAATTTTGGTTACTGAAGCAAATCATTATCAGTGCATTGCCATGGATGAGCTAGGGAACAAAGACAACAGTCTTTTACAACTCCCTCTCAACAGCTGTAGCCACAATTTTCACACTCACTGTAAGCTTGTGTAAGGTGTGACAACATGTGCAGTGTAGTGTAAGGTGCAAATATGGGACCAGCATGTTGTATGTCAGTGCAAATCTAATCTGCATTTTTGCCTGGATTTGAGCTGTATCTCTATATGCGTGTTGGTATGCGGATTTACAAAATATATATTGTATATAATGGTCAGATAGTCAGGAATGCATTCTCATTATTTTATTTACCTTTAAGTCTCAGTGAAGGATCATTCTCACCTCTTCTTCAGGTGACAAGCTCTACAATTATGTAATGTTATATCTTCCCAGCGGGACACAGACAGCAATTAAAACTTTACATGCGGTCTAACTCTTCTATACTTTATCCAAAACGAAGGAAAATGTTTCAGCTACACTTACAATTTAAGTTAAGCAAAATGGAAATTGACTTAGTCAGATTGTCTATTTAACACAGGAAATGCAAGTACTGCTAGACTTTGTTGTTAGAAAGCCCAGCATTCATTGCAAACTGAGTGTTACAAATGCCCTTAATTGTTAATTAATAAATGTTTAATTTGAAAAATATATATTTTACATACAAAACATGCATACATCAGTATGTAAACTTTTACCAAAATTAAAACTGACTAGAAACCATTATACTTTCCCTTTGATGGTTTTAAACATGAGCTAACTATTGTTATTGCTTTTACAGCAGGCTTGACATCCGCGTTACTCTGAATACGCTGTGCTGTAGAGTTTGTTGGACTTGTTAGCTTGTCTTCAGAGATAAGATTATCACTTCTCTGAACCTTCTCTCCCCTTTCTGAGGACAAGTTAATACACAGGGCACTGATAAGTTACAGACAAGTCTGAGATAAAGTAAAAGCAATACACAGCAGAGGTTTCAATCCAAGCATAATGGTTTCAAATATTGTAATGGTATTTGTATTTTAAGAGTAAGCTGTTTGAGCTGGCTTTCCCAGCTCTATTCTTGGCAGGATATCATTCTCTAGGGTTCCACCTTAGAATTCTCAGCATTCAGCACTTCCAAATAATGTATCATGCAATGAGAAGTGCACAGTGCTTAACCCATTCCAGGAGGCCAGGAAACAAGAGACTTATAAACCACTGGACTGGTGAACTATTGAATGACAAAGCCACTGCAGAGAAAATGTGCATCATCTACTCCATGCTACGTTTACTGATACTAAAGCTGGATTGTGTCCTGAGTCCTGCTGACTAGGCCAAAATTCAAGCTGTGTGTGGTCCCGTCAGCATCATTCCATTTGGCAAAAGCCAGTTTTTCAAATTAGTTTGTTAAAGGAGCTGGAATGAAAATTGTTGACCTACCAGGGACTTCAGCCAGTTCGCTGGAGTCACTGTTTGGGCATTCAGATACCTGCAGGCATCAGCTGGCAGAATACAGTAGCGTGGGAGGGGAGATTTCTGCCCAAACCTGAGGGGTTTTTTTTGTTCAGTCCGCAGGGCTGAAAGAACAACCTACAATTGTATGGTATCAAAAGGATAAGTGCACTTATCATTTTGACTCCTTTATGCTGGCCTAAATGATCCCACTTAGATACATATTTACCATATTCTGACCTGCCCGGCCTCCATTGTTTGTTTACATCCTGTGATAAAAGCCTTCCTCTCCTGGTCATGCTTGCCCAGGAGATCCCTGTTGACTCCTATGGGGCTCGTCCAGCTGGGAAACAGCCTCACAGGAGTCAGTGGGCATGCACTGTGTGGCCAGGGGAGGTATACTTTTGCCACAGGATGTAAGGAAATAGAAGCTGGGCCCACTGGAACGTGGTAGGTATGTATCTGTGCAGGGAAAGGGAGGGATTAGCGAGGTCAGCTTCAAGGGGCCACAAAGATAAGTGCACTTGGTTTTAAAGGGCTTAAAGCCAAAACAAATGGTAATCAACTCAAATCTGCAGACCTGTACAGATCTACACTTGAAACATCCACCCTATCAAATGTGATATGCCTGGGAATGTGATATCGCAGAGCAGGTCAACAAGTGCTTTAATTCATGAATCCCTTTTACTAAAGTAAACCTGTGGTACCTTTGAACATGCTAAACTGTTATTGCTGCAGTAGGTCTATCCCCTTCTTGCATCTCAGAATGCAATGCAAGATGCTTAAGTGACCTAATACCAGGCCTGGACCTATGTTTAAAAATGTGGCATCTGTATAGACATTTTAGTGAAGCCCTGTGGAGTTGCCATTTAAAACTTGCTGATTTCTCATTCTGAAAATGCTAGTTGCTTCCCTGTCAAGTTATTGGTTTTAATAGTTTAAGCCCTAGACCCAGAACAATTATGCAGATAAGGAGTTCTGACATTCTTTTGACTTTCCTAATCTGCACAGTTGTTCTAGGTCAATGAGTCATTAAACGTGGAAACCAAAGGGTCAGAATGACAGCTAGGAATTTTCAGAAGGAGATCAGCAATGTCATCTTGCTGTTGGAGGATTACAATTTTTTTAAACCAGGGGTGCACATTAGGTCGATCGCGATCTACCAGTTGATCACAAAGCAAACACTGGTAGATGACGATTGGCGCACTGACCAGAGCTCCCCCCGTGGTGCTAGTGCGCCTGAATGTGTCAGACGCTGCAGACGGGAAGGCACCTCTACCTGTCTACAGCGTCAGCCACACTATCACCAGTGCAGGGCGGGACACCCCTCCCAGTCTGTAGCGGTGGCTGCAAAAACGCCATGCAATTTTTCTTTTTTTTTAAATTTTGGTTAGTATGGTGGTTAGAGCCACTGTAAGGATATCAAAACAAATGCTACAGGGGGTTAACCCTTCCCTATGCTATCCACAAGTAAAAACATTTTTGTCGGCTGGAGTTACACTTAAAAAATGTACCTGTTCCAACTTACATACAAATTCAACTTAAGAACAAACCTACAGACACTATCTTGTTCGTAACCCGGGGACTTCCTGTAAACTCATCCCAATAGTTAGAGCCAGCATGTGACACTGCAGCTGTCACTTGTTGGCTCTATTGATCGAGAACTGACCGATCACATTCCGCTGATTGCTCAGTTCACGATCTTCTCCCTGCAGGGAGTGGTGACTGTCTGTCACTGCTCCCCTCAGGAAATCCCCCCTCTCCGTTCCTACAGCGCTTATTGGAGGGACAGACAGGGGAGGGGTGTGCACAGCTGGTTCGGCCGCTAGCAAGGCAGAGCCAGCTGTCAATCATGTAGTGGGGTATATTGTCGGGATCCTTCGTGGCTGCAGCATGACTCTGTGCTGTCAGCATGTAGCAAGCAATAGTCTGTTATATGCTGAGTTTTGAGTCACAGTAGGACATTAGAAAATGCATACCATATTTTTTCTTTTCCTCTCCTTTCTTCTCACAGTGGCCATTTTTACTAAGAGCAGATTAATCCATTTCTGTTTACTCCCTGGAACTCTGCCACATGTGGCTAGGACATGTGACCATGCACATAATCTCAGTTGGGGAAAATGCCTTTGAGCATTACAGATGAGATTTCCCAGCAATGCTCTGCTGATGTAACCTTCCCAGGATCTTTGGGCACATTACATCACTTTTGCCAAAGAGAACCAGGAAGTAAAAAAACAAGAAATTGTAAGTAAAATGAAAACATGTTTGTTTAACTAATAAATGTAAGATGATTTCATATCAGCATGCATGTAGTGTTTAGCCAAAGGAGGTAAAGGTCCACTTTAAGACTAAAACTGGCCATACATGCGTGGTAATGCTCATACGCAAGTGTGAATGATCCCATATAGTTTATCTTTCACACTAAACTGCATCACATATATGTGATCCAGCATCAAAGGAAATAAGATTTATTTTTTTACTTGCAATACATTGTTGTGCATGAAAAACAGACAAGTGTGAATAGGCCATGACTGTTATCATAGTCTCAAAGCAACCAGATAGGTCCTTGCGTGTTGCTGTTGGGCTGTGAAAATAAGATCACGGATGGTCACTCTCCAGCTACAGCAAAACTTTATTTCTTCTGTTACTTTGATGTATTAAACATATATTTTCTGTAGCAAAATTGGTTTATGTTTATGTAAAGGTTTTACAGGATTTTGCTACTTGAAAGCAAAGCTAAAAGTAAGAATCACACAATAGTTTGGTTCCTAATGATTCAGTAGCCTGTCCATGATGCAACCCTGCAAACTTCACTGGAAGTAGAACTTCTGTTTGTAGGAAGAGGCTGTCCCTGTGCCCAGTGAGATATCCCACCAGGGCCCCAATGAAAGCCTGTCTGCAGCCTAAAAGGACTGATCACAGGGAGCAATGACTGGCTTTGGCTCTAGCTCAATTACAACTAATTTCCCAAAATAAAATAATGAAGTTAAAGGAAGCCTTTATATACAGTATTTATACATAGTGTTCCAAGGAGGAACACTGAAATATAACCTTTTTTTTTCTTTACACATTTGAGTGATAAAGTGTGGCTAATGTGAAGGGTTAGGCTGTAGAGATAGTGGTCAGTGGAAAGCTGGACATACACCTATAGATTTTCTGCAGATTTTCTATGGTCAGATGGAAAAAAGTGCAACAGATTCTTCCATTTACACTAAACTGTGTGGATGGAAGAATCTCCCACTGGGCCAAGCTTCAGTATCTTGCTAGTCGGCCCCGCTAGCTCTCAAAATACCTGAACAATGCCTGAATTCAATCAGATTGTTCAGGTATTTTGACAGCCAGCGGGGCCAACAAGCAAGATACAGAATCTTGGCCCAGTGGGACATTCCTTCATCCATACAGTTTAGCATAGATGGAGGAATCTTGCACTTTTTCCATCTGACCATAGAAAATCTGCAGAAAATCTATACGTGTATGGCCAGCTTAAGAAGTATTGTGTGTTAATGAGAGGAAGCTCAGTCTGGTCCCTCAGTCTGACCCTCTACTTTCACTTTCAAACTGCTCAAAGTAGCCTGGAATCTGAACAAAGGCCTTCTACAAAGAAACATCCAAAACGGGAGCATATAACAAAGATATAGTGGGTTTGCTCAAATTTGACTGCAAAAGTGGAACAACGCTTTAAGCACAGCTACAATATTTTCTGAATAGCTTTAGCAGTTCACTGTTTTATTTGTTACCTGGTCTTAGTCTGTCAGATGGAGGAAATTGTTATCCCAATGCTACAAGCACCTCACGCCAAGCATGCTTGCTGTAAATGTCCTTTAAAAGGAAACTTGTACTGTGTGAATATGGATGCTGCCATTGCCAACCTCTCTTTTTGAAAATGCTAGTTGCCCAGAACAAATATGCAGATCAGGAATTCTGACATCCTAATCTGCATGGTTCTTCCAGGTTAGTGACTCAGAAAGTATGGAAGCCGAAGACACCCAGGCAGCTAGCATTTTCAGAAGGAAGCCCCCATATTTTTCTTAGTACAAAATTCCTTTGACAGTACCGCACAAAGGTATACTAAAGATCATGTTTTGCTAGTTATTGACTTGTTGAGGCAAAATCCATAAAGAATTCACGATTAAACTGTTCATTTTTCAGTAGTAATAACAAAGAAATCAGCTAGCTATTCTCTTAGCAGTGATGTACTCATTACACAATCTCCCAAGGACTGAATGTGACTTTGCATATTGAACTATAATCATTATTTCCCAGCAAGGAGCAAGGCAGGTTAACATTTTGCTTTAACAACCCGCATGGTATAATTTAGCATTGGCATATCTTAACTTATTTCAATGAGACGCACATGTAGTAGTCTGTAGCATAAGAGGTTTTCATCTACAATGCAGATCACTTCTTAGGGACCGGTGTCTGAAGAGAATGCTAACGCTTCCACGTTTCCTCATTAGCTCCCCATAATACAGAGTCCTGTGTCACAGCTGATAGAGCCCTTATGAGCTTTTTAGCCGAATGACTGATGCATCCCTCGTTATGTTAGATCTAAGGGCATTACTGGCATCTTCCTTTATTCGCTGTCTAACACCATCAATCGAGCAGCTGCCATGCACCCATGATCAGGCTGATTATTAAAATGTGCTCAGGAGCCTGCCGACACCAATTTTCCCTCATCTGAAGGGGCCAATAGAAAACGGCTCAAGCCAGGAAGACAGCTTTGTTCAAGGAATATTTACTATAAGGCACAGCAGGTGAGGTGAAAGAAGTAAGTCTGATATCAGTCTGACATGAGATGCCTACATAGGGGTTCAGATGTACTGCCGAGCAATCCACACTCTCTACGCCTTTTTTTTTTTTTAATGAATGGTTGAACCTGTTCAAAGGCTCACTGCTAGATGTTACACAGAATCATGCAGGTGATGGCATGACAGAGGTCATGACAATATAGGCCTTGAAAGAAGACCAGTCATTAAATATTTAATAAAAAAGAAGTTTACGAAAGCAGTAATACAAAAGCAATACAAAAGTATGGAAGCTCCCCTAAAAATATTAGCTTTGTCATGTTGATCCAAAGTACTTTCTATGTCACTGACTCAGCAGAAATATTGGGAACTCAGACTTTAAACTGACCATACATTGGTCAAGTTTTGACCAGAGCATGGCCTTGTTGGTACAGCAAACGTTTTAGCGAGGGAGCCTGTCTGAAGAATCTGAGCCGAACAGTGACTGAAGCCAATCAGTTGCACTTACTGTGCAGACATTCTGACAACGGCACGCCTGCCACTATCAGAATATATTTATAGCTGAAAAGAATCAGCAGGGGGGATTCCCTCATCCATGCTGTTAGTGTGGATGGCAGATTTAGGAGAAACATAGTGTATAGCCAACTTTACATAGTTTATTGATCGGCATGAGACAGTCAGAGAGCTGGCATTGTACCACTAAATTTTTTTCTCAGAACTGTATATACAATATATATACCTATATTTATCTAGATAGATAGATATATCTCTCTATATATATATTATAGCTAATAATAATGAATACATGACATGTATTTATTTTTATATGAAAAGAAGATGATATTGCATATTAATATTTTGGTTCTATTTCGGGAGCAGCAGTTGGAGCGGTGCGCTCTCTTTCATGTTTTCCAGGCACTCCATCATTTACTGTTCTCAAAACAGAATCGGACTGTTTACATGGCTCAATTACTCATCCGCAGTGACTCCTCCCTTATCTGATGGCTCAGTCCAAAGATTCAGTTAGGCAAATTGTGCCTCAAACAAAGGAAATAAAGACTGCTATAAGATAACTAAAGCAGCCACTACATCTAAGGTCTAATAAGCTGCAGTATATAATAATGTTTTGTTCTTGGGTTTAAATACCCTTTAACTATGCTTTGCTGAGATTTTGTTTACATTTCTAAATAAACATTAATAATTGTATACATTTTATATAATTTTTTATACCTGGTAGGGATTCTAATGTAAGTCATTTGTGCCTATCCTGCATGCTGGGTGGTCTCTGACCATTGAATCATTTCCACTAAAGCACAGGACTAAAAGTTCCCATTGAGTTTTTTCTTGTTGTAGTTGTTCCAGATTCAGATATGCTCAGCCATGGCATGCTGCTGAAGGAGGCTGGAAAATACAGGCTGTGAATTCCTTCACACATAAATGACTGTTTGAGACATGGGGTCCCTATGAACAGTTTTTCACAGAAATTGATTGATGCTTTTCTGAAATGTGATGCCAACACCAGTTTTCCTTCATTTGAAAAGGCCTGTAGACATCTTCTCTGAGAGAAGACAGTTTAGTTCAAGGAATATTTCAACAACCAGTGATGTTAAAGAATAAAGTTTTATATGAGTGCAACACCTAGTGTCCTATCAACTGCTTGAACTCACTTACTGCGTAGTTACAATGTTTCTTAGGCTGAAAAAAGACACAGTTTTTACTTAACGGAAAACTAGGGTGAGTAGCCATATAGCTCTGTTCACACCCAGGCGTATCGAATATGCGCGTTTGTGGCGCGTTTCGTGACGCGTGGTTTTACCGCGATTCGTGGTAAAAAACGTGCGACAAACGCGCGTTTCCAAGGGCTACTTGGCTGTATCCCAATGGAAACGCGCGACAAAAACGCAGCAAAGAAGCTCATGTACCTTTTCAGGCGTAGTCCGTTTTGTAGCGCGTTCAGACGGGCTGATATACGGCAAGGTGTGAACCATACCCATAGAAAACAATGGGATTTTAATGTTTGAACGTTTTGTAGTGCGTTCGTAGAGCATTGAACGCGCTACAAATGTACATTTGTGAACCAGGTGTAAAGGAGGGGATAGATAGAAGCAGAACATCCTTCTTGTGACCAGAGTTTTTTTAAGTTTGAATGCCCAGACTTAGCTTAGCGGCGTTGTTATGTGTCAATTAACTATAACTGTATGGCTAATATTTCTGATTAATCAGTGATATGAAAATTAGGAACACACATAGTTGCACATTCCTAGTTCTCTGCCTAAAGGTCATGAAAGGGATATGCATTCATTGTTTGACCACATTTAACTTATGGGGATTTCAAACACTGCTTTGCTTCTGGGTATATACTGTGTGTGTGTGTGTGTGTATATATATATATATATATATATATAAATAAACTTTCCTATCCTTGCTTAAACCATGTACCTCCTGGACCTCCATTTTCTCTCCCACTTAATGCTCCAATGCCCTGATTATCACAAGCGATGCTCATATGTGTTGCATTTTTTGCATTTATCAGTCTAGTTTGGGCACCCAAGGCAGAGGAATCTCACTGAATATAGAGGTACATTCCCCTTAATTCACTTCTATTGTCAATTACAAGCACTTCGAATGACAATCTATTATTCCTAGAAGCCGGGCAACACTTGACACCTCTGGTTAAAACTTTATTAGTAATTGTTAACACCATAAGCATGAAAGCAAAATCTCGACAAGGCAGATGGAAAGATCTGCTTGAAGAGAGGATCAGAAAAAGCATTGCTATTCAGCTGGCCTAAATCCGTTAATCTGATGTTATTATTAGTGATAAGGCGAAGCAGCCAAGATAAAATTGTACTATGTGTAAATGTCATTTAAATAGAACTCTTATATTTTCCAGTCAAGTCGACAAGCTTCATTTTAAATATTTACTTGTAAATGCATGAGCAGAAGACGAGAATTACCTAAATGTGTTTCTGCCCTGTCAGCTTAGTGCTATTGATTAATTTGTCAGTGCTGCCTGTAACTTCTTTATTAGAGCTGATCCATCCCTTAACATGCTGTTAAACAGAAGAAATTGCCATTTTATGTGATAAACCTTTTTTTAGACCAGGGGTCTTCAACCTTTAACTGCTTGTGAGGCACTTACACAATTGGTGATGAACCACAGGAACTATGAAAAATAAAAAAAATATATATCTTGTGTTAAGTGTATGTTTGTCTATTCTAATCAAAATATATATTAGCCTGCCTCTATTTTAAGAAATGCTAAGGTAGTATACAGGGAGGTCAGTGTTTATAGTGACAGGTACTGAACATATCACTTAAATGGCATAAGAAAATGTTTGGCCAAGGATAGCTTTACTAGGAATGTATGTCTTGAGGATCTCTAGAGACGCTATATACGGTACCATGGAGCAGTCAAGCACATTTCATGGTCCAGCTGCACACACTACCTGCATGGAGGGATCAGAAACTATTTTTACAAAATCGTGGAAGTGTTACAAATATGAACTATAGCACTTATGAAGACATGCAAATACTGTGCAATTGCAATTATTTTTTATAAACCTATAGTTGGACTTTAAAAAAGCAGGCAGACGGATGTTCAGGAACAATCTGACTGCCTGGAGGTTCCTCCATTGCCCAGCTGGGACATGCTCACTCAAATCATCTCATGTTTATAGTTATTTCATGCTTAATGTATGTGAGATAAACATTAGCCTGTTATCGTAGTGAATACAACACACCTAAACTTGCTGCAGTATTTGTCATATATATAGGATTATTTCATTTTCTATGGGGAAAAAGGAAATGTGAATAAGACAAGTGCTCTTTGTGCCACATTTAAGAATCAATTCAGCAATGCCTAAAGTGCACCCATGGACAAGTCTGAGTATACATTCTAAGAGTATACCTATGTATAGGTTCACCTTTCATGTCAAAACTTTAAAAATGTACAGTGTGGAAAATAATTATTTGATCCCCTGCATATTTTGTAAGTTTGCCCACTTACAAGGAAATTAAAGGTATATCATTTTTTTATCATAGGTGTATTTTAAATTGAGTTGCTGTCCAGTGAGTAAAATAAGTATTTGATCCCCAAGCAAAACAGGACTTAGTACCTGGTGGAGAAACCCTTGTTGGGAAGCACAGAGGTAAGACGTTTCTCGTAGTTGGTTACCAGGTTTGCACACATCTCAGGAGGGATTTTGGTCCACTCTTCATTACAGATCTTCTCTAAATCCTTAACTTGGCTGTCGCTTGGCAACTTGAAGTTTCAGCTCCGTCCATAAATTTTCTACAGGATTAAGGTCTGGAGACAGGCTAGGCCACTCCATTACCTTAATGTGCTTCTTCTTGACCCACTGCTTTGTTGCCTTGGTGGTAAGTTTTGGGTCATTGTCATGCTGAAAGACCCATCCACGACCCATCTTCAGTGTTCTGGCTGAGGGAAGGAGGTTCTCATCCAAGATTTTACAATAGATGGCCCGTCCATTGTCCCCTCAATGCGGCAAAGTCGGCCTGTACCTTTAGAAGAGAAACAGCCCCAAAGCATAATGTTTCCACTTCTGTGCTTGACTGTAGGGATGGTGTTCTTAGGGTCATAGTCAGCATTTTTCTTCCTCCAAACACGACAAGTCGAGTTAATGCCAAAGAGCTCAATTTTGATCCCAGTGCACTGCAGGATCTCAATCCATGGCGGTGTATTGCGTTACCAATGGTTTGTTTGGTGATTGTGGTCCCAACTGCCTTGAGATCATTCACAAGCTCCTACCGTGTCGTTCTGGGCTGATCCCTCACTTTTCTCATGGTCATCCTTACCCCATGAGTCGAAATCTTGCATGGAGCTCCAGACCGAGGGCAATTGATGGTTATTTTGTATTCCTTCAATTTGTGAATAATCGCTCCAACAGTTGTTTCCTTCTCACCAAGCTTCTTGCTGATAGTCTTGTAGCCTATTTCAGCCTTGTGCAGGTTTACAATCTTGTCTCTAACATGTTTTGACAGCTCTTTGGTCTTGCCCATGGCGGTGAGGTTTCAATGGAAGAAAGAGATTCTGTGAACAGGTGTCTTTTTTACATAACAAGTTGTCATTAGGATCATCTTCTTAAATTGACAGGACTACATAGCCAGTCTGTGGGAGCCAGAATTATTGTTGTTTGGTAGGGGATTAAATAACTATTTTACTCACTGAACTGCAACTCGATTTATAACATTTGTATCATGTTTTTGTTTCTGGATTTTCGGTTGATATTCTATCTCTATCATTTAAAATACACCTATGATTAAAAAATATAGACCTTTAATTTCTTTGTAAGTGGGCAAACTTCTGCAGGGGATCAAATAATTATTTTCCCCACTGTATTTATTGTTTTGCATATGTCGAAAAAGGCCCTGCTCTTCTTTTGCAAATAGCAACCATCCAAGATGATTGGCAGGTATACTCCAAGACCATCCTCCCTCCTCATGATATGTCCATAGATTCACAAAATTCAGGAAGCACTTCAGCCACAGTGCCCCCCCTACCCCCCCTCGACAGACCCCCAAGAGCCTCTTGGCTCTCCTAACTAGGAGCACTCCCCAAAACCCTCAGGTCCAATGTTGTCACTGGGACAGAAAGTGCAATGAAATCTTTCTAGGCAGCAGTAAAAACCTGATAAAGGTTCCTACCCTTTATCATTATATCCAAAACTAGGAAAACAAGGTTTTGCCTGGCATTTATAGTCAACCTGCAGTGCACATGTTTGTCAGATATTTAAAACCCATTTGACTGTCATTTTTGTTTTCTTTGCTAAACATTTATAAACATATACATTGCCTGGCATTTATAGTCAACCTGCAGTGCACATGTTTGCCAGATATTTAAAAGCCATTTGACTGTCATTTTTGTTTTCTTTGCAAAACATTTATTTCAATCCCGGTCCCCAGCAAAAGACTCAGACAAAACCATTATAATTCATACTGAAGCCTTTTACTTTTCCTAGTAGCAACTAATGGAGAACATATGTTTGTTCCAGTTGTAGTTTTTCCACCTTCTTTAGCCATGATCTTCAAATTCTATTAAATTGGGAACCCTAGCAATGCCATGCTATTGTTTTGAGCCCAAGTGTTGGAATTGCTTTATTTAAAACACAAAATATGTATTTAATTCAGGGAATGGCTATGAATTATTCAACCTCTGGTTATATGTGGATTTGCATCTTATATAGTTGGTAAAGGCATATAGCTTGATGAGTGCTAGGTATGAGCTTCGGGTTTGATTTGATCATGAGTTTGATCTGATCCGAGCTTGTTTACAGTGCAGAGAATGGACAAGCAAAATTCCCAAGTTTGGTCAGATCATCTGCCTGTCTGAACTTTGGGCTAATGCAGCCAGTACTCATGAATGGCAAACTGTAAACAAGCACATCCCGGGTGATGTCATTGACCAAATATCTCCCTGGCCTGTTTGTTGACATTCGGTAGTTGGCTGGAAACTTGTGACTTGTCATTTGTGATAGGAGTAGCAATGTAGAATATTGGCGTGGTATGGGTCGTTGTATGGTCGGGTGTCACTCATTGCTGGATTACTTAATTAACATTGGACTAATATAACAGGACCTTGCTTAATGTTTTAAAAAAAAAAAAAATTTCTGTTGTGTCTGTGTTTTTATTTACTATTTTACTTTTTCCTGTGAATGAGTAGCAAGGGGTACTGTGTGCATCATATTCATTCATGATTGGGGGGGGGCTGGATATCTGGGGGCTCACTATTTTAAAGTGGGCTTCCATATTGCTAAGTCCCCTCCCTCGCAGATCTTCACATCCACTAGGCCAGGAATGTGGAGATATGGCTTTTTTCCCCATCATCATGGGGACATTGTGAATTGCCCGGGAAGTGGAGAGATGGGGGACTGCTGCCCCATTGGGCAAACTGAACTTTGCCTGGTTTGCTCAACCCTAATGAGTGCTAACGATTCCATGTATTAATTCCCCTCCTGTTTTATAATGACACAAGATTTAAATGCTGTATGAGTTGAAACTCTCTAGGGATAGTTTCAGACAAGGCTCTAAGCTTGGCTTATAGCCCCCAGCTGCCACCTGCTAGTACAGACACTGGGGAAACAACTTTAGGGCCTGTGTACACACATAAAATTCAATGTGAATGCAAACAAAATCAAGGCAGACGGAACTCATTTTTCCCTGAAGCCATGTTACTATTCCTTCTAGGTCTGGCACCTGTGTACACTAACCCACAAATTATGTATTTATTTCTCAGAATTTGTTTTATCAAAACCTTCCACAGTTGGAATGAGTTAGGACTAATCATCAACCACAGGAAGAGAGTGACATTCTGAGTGCTGGCTTAGACATTACTGGCCATAGAAAATGTTCTGGGTACCATGCATAGCTTCTAACTATCCCTCATTTAGAGAGACTGTCCCTCTTTTGGAACTAAATCCCTCTGTCCCTTTTGTCCTCCTCAATTGTCCCTCTTTTTGGTCTGATATAATGATCTCTACTCAAAAGTACCATTTAACTACTAGAAGTGGTATGCAATTACTGAAGGTTGTAAGGTTTAGTATAGTATATAGGTTTTTCAAAGGCAGTATAAAAGTAAAAACAAAAACACTCATGGGTTTACCCAGTCTTTTTTTGTGTATTAGTTCTTTTTGAAGTGCATAATTGGGAGGTGGCACGGGTGGGTCCGTTGCCTACATACTTGCTAAAAGTTAACATTCAGGTATTGTGACATCTGTTCAAATGTGTGTTCTTGATCATGGTTTAATGGAGATAAAAGTGATAAACTCACAGCTGTTAATTGCCTCGGTTTATGAGAAACACTACAATCTCTGTGTGGTATAACATTGCTCATTTCCATGGCTTAAGGGAAGTATAATTTCCCTCTAAAATAGCTAGTTGCTAATATGCAAGTTAGCAGAAAAACACATTTTCCAGTCTTCTAAATATCCTATATGTAAAACCATTCCAGAGTAGGAACTTAATCTGAAATTATTTTACAGTCTCTTTCTACTTGAGCTTTCATCATACCCACCTTAAAATCATCACTCTGTGAAATATGAGTTTCTCTGTTTAAATAAAAGGCCGTGGAAAAGCTGCGGCGGAGGAGAGTGTCACTGGAATACTAAGTGTGACTTACCACGTATTGTGAACTCTCAGTGACCCCTTTTGAAATAAGTAGTTTTGAGTCAGCTCGCACGGGTAAGTAATCAAGATTATTTTGAAAATTAAACATGAAAGCGTTCAAAACATGATAACTTAGGTAAAGGGCATGTTCTCCATCTTCTGTACAGCGTGGAAAGCAAAACATCAAGGCGATGACAAAAATAATTCCCCACAGGGTTTCCTTCTCGTGTTCGGTATAAATATATACGAGATGAAATGTTGACAGCATATTTATTGGATATTAAAGAGTTTCCAGGGATTTAATCATATTTAGTCATTAACTTAATCACATGCATGTCCTTCTCCAAGTTCTGCACCACAAAGGGATCCTCATTTTGTTTTGATACTTCATTGGCAATCTGAAATATGCCCACATCCGAGGTTTGACATCATAGCTTATGTGTTCAGAGACCTCCTCATCCTGCTTCTTTTAATTCCCCTCCACACAGTTAAAGTATATTCCTTAACAATCCTTAACAATCACTTATTTAAAATTCACTTCAACTTGATATAAACTTCACTTATTTTCTCCCCTTATGTCTGTAAAATATAACCCTGAAAGTGTTTTGTTATATCTGTTTTATAAGTGGCCAAAAAAAACCTGTTGATCCTACCAGCAATTCACTGAGTTCACTATAAATGTTTTTAAAAAGTGCATTGTGACTTTCATTGTCAGTACACCAACACAGTGCATCAGTGTCAACTGAAACCATAGGGTTTAAGGCTGTTTGCCTAATGCTGCTGGCGTGAACAAGCCCTTGGAGTACTGGGAAATGGCAGCACTGGAGGGGAATATATAGACTATAATGAGACTCAAGGATCAGAAGTAAGTGCAGGCACTACACTTGTGCTGTTGCACAAAAAGCTAATATCAGAGGACATCTTGTCAAGAGAGCACTGATGAGACATCATGAAGAGTCATATATATATATTTATATATATATATATATATATATATATACACACACACAAATGGGGAAAAATGTGTGTGTTCTATGTTCCCAGAAGGAGCTTCCAAATAGTGCTAAAGGAGCAAAAGGTGGAAATGAAAATGTTGTGGTAAGGTAGGGGGAGTGTACATAAGTGTGGATTGGATTATGAAGGAGTGCCTAAGTTATCCTTAAGCACAGGCTCCGTATGAAGTGCTTGAAATAAAACCTGCACATGTACCACTCAAGCTAACCTGTGGTCTCCAGACGCCTGAAATATTGCTTGCTAAGATCTTCTAATTAACCCCTCTCGACCCTTCAACTTTCATAAGGATCTTCTTAACAGAATTCTAAGTTAAATAGAGCATTATCTGTATAAATGGGAAGGGGAAATAGTAGAACATTTGTAAATATGTAGGGTGTTATATTCACAGAACAAAACAATTACACACTGCTTTCCAAACAGATTGAAGACGTCCTTTCAAAGTCAGGTCCTAAAATAACTACATAATTCATACTTATCTTGTTATGTTTGCACTGTTCACTCTCCCGATTAATTCACTTATTTGAATTCCAACTATGCTTGGTATTTGATACAAACTATCTGTTATGTTTACTATCAATAATTTGACTTTTCTTGTCAGTCATATTCAGATTCAGGGCTCTATTTTCAAAGTGGCAGATACAAAATCTCATGAGCAAACAGCAATACTTTGAATTATATAACATAAATCTTTTTCCGCACTGACAACCTTGTAAATAAAAATGGCTGGCTTTGTGTAGGGCTCTGTCTAAATATGTTGATTTATTATAGCAATAGCATACTGCCTATGAGGCTTATTTATTTATATCACGGCGTTGGAAGAATTCCTGACTTGCCTCAGCTCAGAGAAAAACCAAAAGACCATCTGCATAGTTTGTATTCTGAAGAGAATCAGCATTTACAAATGTTTATTACTGGAGTTTTGCAATGAGTTAATAAATAAAGAGCTGGCTTTACTATAGGGTTGCAGGCACAGGGGTATGTATTACCAATGCACAAAGATGTTACGGCCAATTTAAGATTATTTTCTACCACTTCGGGGGAACAGCGCGTAGATATGCTGAAGCCATGAATGTTCCTGGGTGGCCCAGGTAGCATCACAAATTGTCTGAACTGTGCTTCCATGGCTGGGCTGTCTAATCACTGCATCACTTCATGATTTTAAGTGTTCAATGGCACTTCCTGTGCTCTTCCTAAGTACCAGTCAAACCCCTGAAAAGGATTAGGCCAAGCAGCACTGGAAGTAGGTTGCAGTGTTTTCTGTGCACACACATTAAGGAGATGTGACATGACAATTGCATTCCCGTTAAGGTGGGGCTTAGTTTAGCCCTTGCACGCAGTTCTGTTCAGCCCTAATTACCCTCCTTCAGGTCATATTTTATAATTTTCTGCTTGAGGATGAACTGTGAGCAGACATAAAAAAGGCTAACAATGCAGTTATATATGTATTAAAAATCACAAATTCATTTTTAATTGCAGCTTGTTTACCATGGAACTAAAACATTTACAAAATGCTAAGGGGTAGTTTCCAAAAATGCTAGTGTTGTTTGGCAGAAGTAACTTTGCATTTCTCTTTTGCTAAATAAAAAAAATCTTGTGTACACCGCCTTTGATGCATGTGCAAGTCAATGTATACTATTGGCCTAATCATATAGTTTGTACGATGCTGAGAATGGGGCTGTGCTCTGGGTCGATGTATCTCCAACACACATGAGCGAGAATTATGTCATCAGTGGTCAAAAAGGGAAGATGCTGAGCCAGAAGAAGCAGCAGCAAAGATTGCAGCAGCATTGGCAGATGAGACCTGTAAGTGCTGGAGTAGGGCAAACCCAGGCATAAGTCTGACATTATGTGAGGCTATTCAATATACATTTGTACATTATGGCAAGGCCTTCAATCGTGCTACAGTTCTACTTGAGGTAACTTTTTTTGGTAATTTATTTTAATATCAGCCTTCTGTAATTCCGATACAGCAATCCACAGACTGTTAGGGAGATGCCAAGCACTAGGAGTCAGGCAATGCTGCAATGCATCACTCTGCTGCTGCTTCTTCCCTATCCAATCAGCAGGTTTGGGATGTATGTTGAACAGCTACCGAAAGTTAAGCCCCATAATATTTTATGTGAGTCTTTTTTTGTGCTTGAAGAAGAACTTACCTTTGCAGTGGGGCTATCCCCACACAGCAAAGGTGAAGTGATCATGTGTTGAAGTTCTCTAAGCTAAGTTTTTTTGTGTTTTTATTATTATTATTATAAATAACTTTTATAAAAATACAAAGCAATGTTCAATAAAGATAACTTATTAACAGCTAAATAAGGAAAGAGAAAAAAACGAGTCTTCCATATATGAAGTCAAGGGCTTATAAGTAATTAGAGGCAAAACTAAAATAAATACTGTACATTATGCTGTATTTATGAATGAAACAACAGAAACATTAACAGTGCTATGATGAGTGATACATAACCAAGCAACTAGAAAAAAACCTTTCCTGTGCAATGTAGAGTAGATAGGGGTGAACTTGTGGGCATATTTTTATCTGTTAGTATAGTCACTTATTATACTAGCTATTGCAAACTCATTTTTTTATAGGGGCTTCTAGTCTGGTAAGCAATCCAACTGTACCATATAATTTATAATGGCTATAAATAAATGTCTAGAGCTATTTAGAGATCTCCTGGTAATCTTCTGTGTGTAGCTCGTTTGAGGAAGGAATGTTGTATCACTTTATATGGCAACAATAGTGATACACATAGGGGTCTATTCACGAAGCTGCCGAAGGATCTGGCCGTAGCTTCGGCCGATCCTTCGGCTAGCTTCAGCCCCAGGACCCCTTCGGTTCAGTAGAACCGAAGGGGTGCTGTACGGGCTATTCACAATAGCCCGTACAGCTCCCGATCATGGCCGAGCCGAACGCATATGCAGCTGCTCGGCTGAGCCGTGCTGAAAGCCAAAGCTGGCCGGCCATCGGCTGAAATCAGCCGTACCAGCCTGAAGTGAATAGCCGAACAGTGTTCGGCTCACTTCACTTCAGATCGGTCATTCACTCGGCTGCCCTGGGCATCTTGGTGAATAGACCCCATAGTATTACTGTGTTACACTGTTTTCCCGGTCAGACATAAACCCTAAGGCCTGGTTCACACCTGGGCATTTTACATTGCGTTCCTACGCTCTGTAAAACGCTCAACATGTGAAAGCCAATGATTGCCTAGGGGCATGGTCCCACCTGGGCGTTTTACAGCGCGTAGGAACGCGCTGCAAAACGCCCTACGCTCAAAGAAGTACAGGAGCTTCTTTGAGGCGTATTTGCCATGCGTTTCCATTGGGATACAGCCAGGTAGGCCATGGAAACGCGCGTTTATCGCACATTTTTTTACAGCGAATCACGGTAAAAACTTGCGGCACAAAACGTGCGACAAACGCGCATATTCGATACGCCTAGGTGTGAACCCAGCCTAACTGTATGGAGTTAGGCTTTAATAATTTGAGTCTCTGATGTTATATAAGCAAATCTTAATGTTTTCTGTGTGTGTTGTAAAGTAGCCACCACCCCAAGCTCACTTCTGTGTGATTAAATTTGTGTCATTAATTTGTTGTCATTAAATAATGACAACAAATTAGTAAACTAAACATGAGATTGTAGTCCATCACAGGAGTGAGCTTGTAGTGGTGACTACTTTACAACACACACAGGGACAATGGGGAACCCTCCAGAAGGAAGGACAGTGTCAGCACCAATTCGGAGAGGATTTGAGGATCTACAGCCAAGTGATACACAAATAAGCTAAATTTTTGTTAACAGTTAGGGTACTTGAAATAATTTTTAAGATTTACCTCTTGAGTTTAATGTCACTTTAATAGTAATGCAAATTATTGATTGGTTGTCACACTGCAATTCCAATAATGTGTAAACCCTGATTATGATCATGAGCTTTACAATACAAAAAGTCTGCTATATAGCCCAAAGGATAAAATTCAAAATATTAACAACCGCGTACAAAGCCATCCACAACTCTGGCCCCGGCTATATCTCCAACCTGGTCTCAAAGTATTACCCTAACCGTCCTCCCATGCTCGCCTCCAGGACTTCACTAGAGTGTCTCCCATTCTATGGAACTCTCTACCCCAACCTGTCCGTCTATCTCCCACACTGACTGCCTTTAGGCGATCCCTTAAGACTCATCTCTTCAGGGAAGCCTATCCCACCTCAACCTAACCACTGAACAATCACTTTCTCAAACAATCATCCCCGCACAGCTACCTCCTCATGTATCACTTGCCCCTCCCTTTTAGATTGTAAGCCCTCACGGGCAGGGCCCTCCTTACCATCTTGTCTTAAATTGTATTGTGACTGTAATGTCTTCCTTATATTGTAAAGCGCTGTGCAAACTATTGGCGCTATATAAATCCTGTATAATAATAATAATAATAATTACATCCAAATATTATCTTTTCTTTATCAATGAAACCAAACATCCAAATATTGACTCTCATAATCAACATCATGCATAAACTGAATACCCAAAGTTTTGTTTTTCTTATTAAACTTCATATATAAAAATGAACATGTAAAATATAGATGGTTATTCACAAAGCTAGCCGGAGGATCAGCTGTAGCTCCGGCTGATCCTCCGACTAGCTTTGGCCGCCGGAGCCAAAGGCTGCTGTACGGGCTATTCACTATAGCCCGTACGGCTCCTGAAGCTGGCCGAGCAGCTCAGCTGAGTCGCAGCAGGGTGAACGGCCAGCCTTTGGCCTGGCTGACAGCCTCACAACTGACAGCTGGGGGGAGCCCAGTTGCAATGACAGATCAGCATCCCCAGGTTACCTGGGGACACTGAACTGTCTTTAAACAATGACAACTGGGCGGAGCCGGCCATGATGTCAGTTGTTATTCATTGGCTGGGATCTGCTAGAGGACTCTAGCAGATCCCAGCCCCATTTTTTCTTCTTTTTTTAAACAAATCTTTATTTTTTTTTAAAATGTATCATTTATTTACAGTTTTAGACATGCTCGGCGACATTCGGCTATTCACTCACTACCGTTCGACCCCTATGAGAATAGGCCGAACGGCAGCAAGTAGCCTGCCGGACGTTTGGCTCAGTTGATCCAGATGTTGGATCAGCTGAGTCGAACATGTTCTTCACTTTGGCTCAGTCGAACATGCTGAGCATGTTCGGCTGAAACGAAGCCAGCCGAAGCAAGCCGATGTATGGGTAATTTCAGCCAATATATGGCTGAAATTCGCCGTTCTGAGCTAAAGTAAATAGCTGAACAGCGTTCGGCTCTGTTCACTTCGGCTCGGTCTTCCACTCGGCTGCCTTCGGCAGCTTTGTGAATAACCCTCATAGTCTCTTGCAATAAATGTCATGCATTCATGTAGAAAAGGCAACTATAGACAGGATTATATAGCTGTAAAAGAAACAGATGCTTGGTTATGTGCATTTTGTCAGAATATCTTTTTAATACATAAATGACAGGTGTGCCGAATCTTGCTCTGACTTTCTTACATAGAATACCAATGTTGGCCAATAAATGTTTGTTTGTTTTTTTCCATTTCTGGAGCCAGAGAACGCAAAATAGACATACCTCATGTGTCAGTCTTCATTTCATATTTATTTTGATGGTACACATCACTGGTGTCAATAAGCACATGCTTGGCTAGTTTCTTAGTTGGGTTGAGTGGAGCATTTCTGATTATACAGTTGGGCTGTATTACTAAAGGCCAATAGGCCGTTCACTTTTTAGGGAATTTCCCCTTAGTTTAGTGAATGAGATAAAGCTCTGCTGACTTTCCTCATCCAATCATGTGTAAGCACTAGTCCTAAAAGTTTCCCCACAAAATAATGTGCACACAAATCTTAGATGTGACTTATAAATAAAACCTCTACAAACATGAATACACAGGAACTATAATTAATTAGAATTAATTAGAATTTTCCAGTTAAGTCTAGTCAAAGTGTAATTATGACCGTAAATAATTATGACAACAGTAATTATGACACTTAAAAAAAGTCAGGTTAAAATAGTGACATCTTGAATAGCTTCTAAGATATTATTTTTAAAGGTCAACAAAGGAGGTAAGAATCATGAGGTCATTTATATTACTTTGACACTTTCTGTACTTTGTGTCCAGCACTGAGCCAGACTTGTCATTATCTTTTCTGTTGCCAGATATTTAATTCCAAGTTGACATTTCCAAAGAGATTTGTTGAATCAGTGCATGTTTTGAAGTGGAAAATTTAACTAAACAGAGATTAAGTACATTGCGTGTTCATATTCTTAGCATGCTATAAATAACCAACAGTTTAACTAGAATTTACCAAGCATGACATGGACACTTGCTTGTTGTTTATGAGAGCATAGAACATTCTATAATGAACATATTTGTATCTCCCATTTATTTTTTTATAATTAAAGAAAAAGCACAACATATTTAGTTTAGAAAAAGAAAAATATCAACATTACAAACAAGTTAAAATGCATGTCTACTTGTTGTCGGTTGTGTTGGTATAACCTCTATTTTGAAGAAGAACAGTACATACTCTTATAATAAACTTGCAGTTAACATAAGAAATAAAGATGTTAGAAGCATAGCCCCCATCTATGGCATGTGTTTAATTTGCTCAGTTCTGAAAATGCTAAACTGATAAGGCATTCCAGACTTGCTGGGCATGTGTGATGCTAGCAGGTTTCCTTCTTCCCAGCCTTGGCCTGCACACTGGTCAAATGAGATTTCATAGGCAGAAACCAGAAAGTTCTCTATGCAGTCTGAATATAGTCAAATACAGATTACAAAGTACATGCAGATCAGGTGTTTGCCGGGTAGCAGCACTAACATTTCTGATATGTAGTTATATTTTGCTGAAACAGCATATTATTTGTGAATATTTTTTTACATTGTGATCATATTTTAAAGGACACATTTAGGTTTTTAGAAAAATCTCCCCAGCTTCACCCCCCTTCCCAGCCCCCTCAATACACAAAACTGAGCCACCCCACCCACTTCTCTACTCCCACAGGTTCTTACTTACCTTCTTCAATGGTGGTGGCCTACCACATTATCTACATATCCATAGACTGAAATAGGCCATTGCTCTTGTAGCATGACATCTCACATTCAAGTGTGTGTGGTGTTAGTGCGTAGGGGTGGGCAACCCACCACTAGATATTTACAGACCGTGCTGTGAACAATGTGGGAGGCCACCACCATCAGAGCAGGTAAGCAAGGCAGGGTGTGAGGGTTTGTGTGTCACAGTTTAGTGTATTTAGGGGGGCTGAAGGGATATTTATTAAATTCTAAACTTGTCTTGTATGATATGCTTCATTAGCAGTATTTATCAAAGGAAGTTTTCAGAATTTTAGTCCAGTCCATATTTTTTGCCTTTTTATGCTTAAATTATACACACCAACCTTGCATTCTGCCATATTACTCCCCAGGTAATCTAAATAATAAATGAAGTATGAAGCCTCCCTTGCAGGTGTTAAAAAATAGGTGAGATCACAGAAAGATAGTGATTTTGTCGTCAACTTTGGACTTGGGTCATGTTTTGTGGAACTCTGTTGTGGCCGCTGCTCGGTGTGCTGAACAGATGAGTTACTCCATCTGCTTCCCACAGATTGATCTCCCTTGTGTGCTATGGCTGATTGAAGCATTTTGCTAATTTGAGCTATATATTAGAACTCTTCAATAAACTGTTCAAATAAGCATATACACCACTATATAGGCAATGCTTTGAGTTTTGAATCAGAACTGCTAAAATGAAAGTATTATTGGTCGCCTCTTCATACTACCCTACCGCAGTACACTCTGCTTGCTTATTTTCTCTAATCGAGTCAGTATTCCTTAAAGACCCACTGCCTAAAGTAGTTAATGTGACTAAACTCATAATATAGGTTTTTGATCATATTCATGGATTAATGTGTAATTGTTTTAGGAGATTTTTAAATCCAAGGTTTTGTGACATTTCTAGTGCACAGTAATCCCATTTAAAAACTGCTGATATAAATAATGTTATCAATAGGATAAACAGTTTAGGGTGGTAGAACAGTTTGCATAAGGTAAATAGAAATATATAACAAGTGTAAGGCTGGCCATTAATATTTCATAGTCACCCATTGCAGTCAGCTGAGTGTGCTCTGAGCTACTTTAGCTTCTACCCTTTTAAATATTGGTAACCTTACCTAAAGCTCAAGTTCCACATACAGCTGAATGAGTTAGAGGTTGGACCACCACCCTTCCCTGCACTTAGGGCCCTATATGGATTTCCAGCCATTATATTGTCATTTTATATGAGCATAGGAGCAGCCTTATTTGCTCAGTTCACACTTTGTCTCATATTACCCTGGTGATACTGTCATTGGAAGCAATTTGCAAGCAAGAAGCAATAACCAAGATAGCAGAGAGAACACTTGTGTACAGTCGACTAATTTAGAACAATGCACCTTCTATGTGGCTTATCAGTCCTTAGATGTGGGGCTGTACAATTTTACTTTTTTTAAGACTTGTTCCCCTTTATTTTAACCTGGTTCTCCTGCCAGTAACATACTTTTAGTCCTAGGGTGACACCGCTTACTCACTGTACTGTATCTATGGAGGATCTGTATTTTTACCCTAGTGCAGGAAGTGTTTTAGGAATACAGAACACCTCCCCCTCTCTACATTGCCATAATGTTGAAGGGAAGTGTTTGGTAGTCCATAGACATGTGCACTGCCAAAAAATTTGTTTCATTTCGTTTTAAATTCGGATTTGTGTTATTTCGTTTTTCGGGATTCGGGTGTTAAAGTCAATTCGGATTCGGAATTCGGATTCGGATGAAATTCGGTAGCGGTAGTTCGAACGTTCGTTTCGTTTTCTGTTCTTATTCGTTTCTTATTCGTTTTGTTCGTTCGTTTGCAGCAAAGTGACATTTGAGGGGGAAAAAATATTTTTCTCCTTCTCTAATGTCACTTTGCTCCAACGAACGAAACGAATAAGAAACAAATAAGAACAGAAAACGAAACGAACGTTCAAACTACCGCTACCGAATTTCGGAAATGGAAATTCGGATTCGTTTGCATTCGTTATGTCTGTAATTCGGAATTCGGATACATCTGGTTAATACATCTGGATCTAGCGGGTTAATTGGCTTCTGTCTCAGGGACTTGGTCACAGACTAGTGTAAAGGGATCTGTCTCTTTGTGAGTCATTGCAGAATAATGTTGAGGCTATTGAGATAAAAATAATTAAAGTGTATCTAAACCCAATAACACATTTTCAGTATATTGCAGCTTACCAGCCCTTAGATGTGATGGCTGCATTAGTTTCCATTTTTCAGGATCTTCTTAATTTTTTTACCTGATTATCCTGCTAGTAACAGACTTTCTGTCCTAGGATGACAACGCTCAATCAGTGTACTTTATCTATAGAATAGTAGTGTTGTCACCCTAGGACTAGAAGTGTGTCAGGGTTACAGAACAGTTCATGCTCTCTTCTCCATAATATAACATATCCTGTAGTCCAAACATATTTCCTGATAATATTGTTTAAAATAAAACTGCAGACTGCACTGAACACTGGACAGCACTAGATTTCTGGCAACAGGGTTTTTTTTGTACCTTTTGAACATATATAACAAAACACTTTCAATGGTATATTTAGGAAATAGAAAGGGAGCAGCTGCAAAAAGCTCATTGCCATGTTTTTCATATACTTTAAATAGATGTAATAATTATAATTTATTATCGTTTATCTAATTTCTTTGCTCCACAATATTTCCCTGTAAAAAAAGAATAAAGGGATATGAGAGTCAAACAATGTAAGAATCAAATTATGTGCAGCTTTCCAAATGTTAACATAGCAACCATATGATGCATTGATTGTGAACACAGAGACAATTGCTTGCAGTGAGGCAGGTTGACACTCTAAGTTCCTGCGTCAACAACTGCACTTTGCTGAGAATCTGAAATCCGCAATGGCAGATCCATTGGAAGAGTCTGATATCTAGATTCAGCTGTGCTAATAGAAGGCCAGGCTTATTTCAATAATATGTGACTTTGCTTTGACACTGCAGTGCCCTGACTGTAGGAGGTGGTTGAACATAGAAATGTGCCTTTTGCATCCATTTTTTTCCTTGGTATCATAAAGATTAAAATTCAAATATAGGGTCTTACCATACCTTCAATACTCCTCTTCAACCCCCACCATTCCTTGTTCACCACATGTGGCTTTGTCTTCATATTCAACAGGCATTATAGTGTATGAACAACACTGTGAGTAATTCTAAAATCTCTCACCCAGTGCTTTGTTTATTTCATATTGGCATGCCTGGGGAGAAATCTAATACACCTAATCCATCAAGATGGGATTGTTACTGTTTACTGAGTGTAAAAGAGATCATATTGTCCAAATGGCTGCTCCCACAGGCCCCTGCATTGGCAGATCTGAAAAATATATCCATCCAACTTATTCTGATAGATAAATTAGACACAACCTGGGTCAGATCAAAACTTTAAAAAAAAATCTGTTTGAATTATCTGGTAAAGGAGCTTACACTCGACCAATTAAGGGATGACATGGTCATTTTACAATAATCAGAATGGTACAACATGGCCAAATTACATCATCCTCGTATCTAAATTGGTTGAGCCTAAATAACTGTACATTAAGATCTATTTGGTGCTGTAGCCTACAAGCTCATGTTAGGCAACTGATGGTTTGTATGTTCGATATGTTTAATGTTCCTAAATATAATAAAAAATTAATTTGTGAGGCAGTTCCACCCATCACAGACTCAGACTCTCATATTACATTATAAGGAGTCTTACATTCCAGTTTGTAATATTAACGTACAGTATGTGCTTCAAAGATTGTAAGTAAATGTATTTTTTGCTTTGTAAAACTGCTTAACAAAATTATATATATATATA
>NW_017306361.1:1622980-1640372 GCF_000935625.1 Nanorana parkeri | reverse complement strand
ATATATATATATATGTATACATGCTAAAAATTGTTTTAATATAATAGTACCTTATAAATGCAGATGCTATAACACTCCTAAAAATATCTAAGGCACTTCTAAAAATACATGTTAGCTGATACATACTTAGCTATGTTACTTAACGCCGGTTGAAGATAAAAGTATTTTTTTTCTAGACAGTTTGTGCATTTGTGTAATATTAGTGTCAACTCTTTCCTTTCTACATTTCAAAGATTCCTGCAATAAACTGAAAATGACAGTGTTTAGAAGGACATTTCTTTATTTACTTTGGTGATTGGTGATGTCTGACAAGAGATTAACCACCAAGAAAGATGTGACTCCATTCCAATATTTGAATTTCAATATTTTGTTTTAATGATTTTAAGAAAGTATGAGGTTACAAAGTACACATATACAGACATTGGAATCCACAGGTTACAACATATCGACAATTTTTAGCTACAATATACATTGTGAGCTCTAATAAGTAGGGCAAGGTTCAGTGCATTATAGTAAGTAGTATGCTGTTCACTGAACCTGCTGTAGCATTATGCGTCTGTTCATGATCCAAATTACTGTGGTCTATTTCATTATCTGATATGGCTCATTGTGTATGAGGTGTAGTGCCATTTTGCCAATATTTTAAAAGGAATGCTTTGTCTTTCTAGTATGGCTGTATGTACATGTAAAAAAAAAAAATCAGCTTTTATGTATTTAGTTAAAACATTTATCCCCAAAAAAAAAAAATCATGTTTCTGTTACTGCTTAAAAAATGTTAGCTGGAGTTAGGCCTTAATTCGTTAGTCACTTATGTAAGGTCCATCTCAATCTACTAGTCCATCTAACCCTACCCTCACCACCGATTGACAATGCTGCTGTCGAAGGGTGACACCCTGCCCTTCCATAGATACAGTGGAGGAGTGAGTATAGCCATCTTAAGACAGAAAGTGTGCAATTGACTGGATCACTACGTGAAAATAAAAGGGTTGTTGGTGGGTTTAGATACACTTTAAATGTGTGTTAGTGTGCTGAGAGATATATATGCAAGCTGGAATTGTTAACATCATGAAGTTTAAACAGTTAAGGTCACCAATTACCCACGATTGCCAAGGATTGTCATTGTTAAATCCCAGTCATGAAACTACATATAAATTTCTTTTCATCCAACGAATTTTCCATCTCACCAGTAAGTAGAACTGATTGACTGTGCAATCCTTTTCCAGCTCGTCTCTATAGTTTCGAGTCTAAGTTTACTCACCCTTGGCAGAATTCTCTGTGTTGTAATTTAGAGGGGTGGATGCTGTGTCAGGCATTGATCTAGAGTGTTGGAGTAACACGGTGTGACTATATGGGCAACCGCCACACATTACTAGTGATCAAATAATCTGGCAGCGTATCAGCACTTTCTATTTGAGATGTTTAAAAAAAGTGATGGCCCTGTAATATTGATTGTTTGCTCTGTTACATCCATTGTAAATCAATGACACAAGAGACCAATTGTCCTTTAAGTTTCCCTGTCATACTGCACTGTGATTACTGCTTCTGTTGAAGAGCCTCTGATGCACTGGATTACTGGTAGTACAGCCTTTATATAATGTTGTGAGCAAGAATAGATAGGCTTTCACTTGTAAGGTTTCAAGTGCATAATGTACTCACCCACTATATTAGCCACTACGTTACCCAAACTGCAGCTAGAAGATAGGTTAATAATGTACTCTTGGGTTTGGTTTCTAAACAGTACAAGGAACATTGATGTTGGGTTAAATGAATTAACTTATTTCATCCAATCAAGTTCAGGCTGTTATTTTAGAGCAGCTAGGGCAGTGCATTGATTAGATGTAGAAACTACAGAACCTTATTAAATAAACCTGTATGTGTGTTTTTATGTTGTCATTAAACTCATGAAATAAAATTTATTTTGAAGCCTAACATAAAAGCAGTTTTTTTATGTTATTGTAAGTTGATACAGATTTCCGTTCTTCTCTTCCTTCCTAATGAGGGATATTTGGTGCCTTTGAATAATGTGCATTCAGAAAATGCAGATTCTAAATCTGCATTTTCCTGATTGTTATTCATCATGTCTGCTGCCCAGTTGTTCTGCACAGACAGCCTCTTGGATGGTTGTATACTTATAAGATTTTGTTGGCCAAATTGGCTGTAGAACAGACTGCTATAAAGCTGCCAGTACTCAAGGGAATCTAATGGCTTGTACCTGACCAGATCCACAGGAGTTGTTTTTTCATCAAACATCCACTGTTTTGGTGCTTGTGTCACAATCTCTCTTCTGTTTTATAGAAGCAGCATCAACCCAGTTGTAGCTTATTTGTGGTACACCATAATAAAACAATGACAGGTTGGGTAAAATGTAACAATTTGTTTTTTAGTCCCATTATTCTGATTTTTAGGGTTCTCAGTAGTATTGTTTGCTAAACGTACCAGGTGAAATAGGCACTTGATTGTACCATAAATATCTGTATGTTTTTGCCCTGATCAGGTACTCATATGCTGGCATTATTTGCACGATTGGGTTAATAAAGATAGAAGTCAATTTCCCAACCCCTGAGGTTTAAGTGCAGAGGAAGTCAAAATCTACAGAGCAACTGCATTCCCCCCTTCTGAAAAAAATCCCACGCCTTTTCCTGTCCTTGTGACATCTGTAAAAAATCGTATATTGAGGTAACAATAAAAACATACTCACAAAAGTGAATCAAGACAGAAGTGTATAAGGTAAGCCAGAATGACATCTGCAACAAGCTGCACAGGAGATTGTGTGACAGCACAGGACTCCTTACGATGACGCGTGACCATCTGGTGACCAGATCTGACGAAGGGGGCGTGGCCCCGGAAACGCGTCATCGTAAGGAGTCCTGTGCTGTCACACAATCTTCTGTGCAGCGTATGTTTTTATTGTTACCTCAATATACAATATTAAAAAGAATCTACACTAGGGTGGGCACCCTTCTCTTTTGTTTTCTCCCACAGTATTGCAGCTTCCCAGGCTGAAGTGGGGCAGCACTCCTAGTAATCCTCACCCGCAACTATCCTTCATTTGTTGGTCAATGTTTGGCGCTTCTGATTCATTTTTTTTTTATCTGTAAAAAATCACTCATCATAAACTATTGAAGCAACAAAAAAAAATTGTGTTATGGTGCAAGGAAACTAAAGGCATTTGCTTTGGTTTAATAATTTGTACAGAAGAAACAAAATGTTTCCTCCTGGACCCTTTTCCCCATACCCATTCCCACCATTGCCATGATCTTTATCTTCTGGCCTTCTACCCTACCTACACTACTCATCCTTCCCCCGCAACTGCAACATGTATCCCATGTCAGGGTCTCTTGATACAAATGTTATTTTTTTTACTCTGCAGTACATATTAAGTATGCACTGTTTTCCATTATTTGATATCTTGTTGCCTTACTACGAATTGTTCACTTTGTACTCCATTTGTTTCTGCTTAAAACCAAAAACATCTCCTAAAAGGAGATGACAGTGTCAGCTTGGCTGCTGTGGGTTATGATAAATCTGCTTTATAAAAACTTTTATTTATGAAAGCCATTGCAAAACTTTGCCAGCGTTGCGTTTAACTACAAACGCAAAAAATAGGGCCTGCCTATTTCTTGTGTTTGCAGTTAAACGCAACGCTGGCATGCGTGAAAGCAGTGCCATTGAATACAATGCACCGCCACACCCCCTCCCGCCCCAAAACACGAAGGGAAATTTCACCGCGATTGCGGTGCGTTCCAGCAGCTACCGCTCTGGAGCGCACACGCTTTCGGTGTGAACAAGCCCTAAACAATCCATTCTGTTTATATCACTTTTCCTTTCTCAAACAACTCATCTCCACAGAGTTACCACCCTTTTTATCACTTGCCCCACTGTTTTACATTGTAGGCTCTCACAACCAGGGCCCTCCTAACCATCTTCTCTTGTATTGTATTGTACCTGTAGTCTCTTCCTTAATACTGCAAAGTGCTGCTCAAATGGCGCTATATAAATCCTGTATATTAATAAAAATAATCACATTAGATAAACTCTCATGTTGCATAGTTGCTGGTAATTTGTTTTTTAAAATAGCAAAATCAGATTATAATGTATATGGCTAACGTTAAAGATGCATTTGCTGCATGAACAATCACCTGCTATGCCGCCAATTTTTAAAGCAAAATGTAGATGCAGATATTTTGCCCTGCCTGCAAAGTCGCATAGCCTATTAGCTTGCCCCCAGTAATCATTTGTTTCATATGGTGTTTCATATATCTTAATGGCTCATTCTGTACAATCAATGCCAAGAATAAGCTGTTCTGTAAAAGTAATACAATACCAGAGCAGTAAGTCACATGATGCACAATTTACTACAGATGTGAAAAGTTTGTCCTCAAATAAAAGGATAAAGGTTATTTTTGGAACTGTGCCGGCACCTAATCCACTACTAATGGCTTCTGCAGCCAATAATTTCAAAGAAAAACCAGAATAATCAGCAATAAAAGAAGAGATTCAAAATTTGTTGGAGGCTGTTTTGTGCAGCAATTTAAAAAATGTAATAAAAGCCTGATATATTTTATATTTAATTATATATATATATATTTGAGCTTAATTTAACTAGTTGAAATGTAAGCATGGGAATGTAGCAGGGACAGATGGTGAAAAAGTCAAAGCTAAAAGCTTATGCCGAGATAGTAAGTGACAAGACATCTTTGTTCTCAGTTCTGTATGTGATAGTGTGTCTTGTCGAAGGACAAATAGAGAAGCCTTGAAGACCATTAGCAGGGCATTGGAAAATGCATATTATGTCTTATTGAGACAGAAGGTGCTGCTAATGGGATTCAGACATTGTTATAATCCTGCAAAGAGTTTATGTGCACTGCACTGAATAAAGGTGTCATTAAAGTTGGTACTATCAAAAAGAATAAAAAAAAAGTCTTATTTATAAAAGCAAAGCAGAGTTCGTAGAGATTGTGGGGAAATGTTCCTGTCAAAATAGAAGACACTTCATTTAAAGAGAATGTATAGTGTTTTTTTTGTTTTTGTTTTTTTTTTACATATTTTGTTTGTTGTATTATGGTCAGTACTAAAATAGTAATTTTCCATAAATCTTGTATTTTAGTCTTATTAACATGGTTTATTTTTTTATCTCCAGCTAGCATCCTTTTCATCTCTTCCAGTTTCTTATTACCTCATGTTGTAAACACGTTCTTAGCTCAACCTGAAATTTACAATAAAAGAGTAGGGACTCCTCCTCAATCTCACTGTCTTGCACAGCTCTGTCTGAGATTTCAGTGAGAGGGAGTGTGCCCAGAAGAAAACCATTCTAGTGTGTTAGCTCTAAAACCCCCCCCATAGTGCTCTGATAGGGCCAAATATGCAAAAGCTAAAATTACATACAGTATATAGTCTATCAGTAGCATTACCACAGCAGTTTTTGTGTGATCTGGCCAGTAAGTCCATTGATTTTTAAAATTTCTGTACCAGTGTGACAACGCTGTTTTGTTCTGCAGTGGTCCCTGCAGCAGTGCCACCTTGCGGACAGGGTAGATTAAAATGGACTTTAAGTAGGTAATACAAATGTAAGTTTAAACTGTTACAGCAGCAGTTTATTTTCAGCCTTTAAAGAAATTGGAGAGCGTGGTGGAAGTAGGTAACATCTACAACTATAAGGCCCTATTAGCACTTGCAATTAACTGCCATTTCCAGCAGCATGAATCCTGCAGGTGGAATCAGTTGGTGGAATCAGCAGGTGGAAGTTTCATTTCTGAATAACTTTCATAATTGAGGATATAGTAAACATACCATGTCCTCAATTATGTACAAACATTCAGCTATCACTGAATGCTGAGTGTTTGCATTTGCTCTCCTCTCTGACACGCTGTCACAGGAGGCTGATCGAGCAGCGCAGGGAGGAGAGCCCAGCCTCCTGTGACAGCGTGGGCTGACTCCGCCCACACACCACTCTGCCGGACTGTGACAGGATGCGGAGCGGTGTGGGAGGAGAGACGCCGGCCGCTGACAGCGCTCTCCTCCTGCAGCGATCGGCCGGCTGTCACACTTTCTCTCCTCCCGCTGGGACACTCAATGGTACACACACAATAAGACAGGTATTCTGTTTTGGCAGTCTTAAAACTGAACTCCAAGGAAGAAAAACCTTTACCCTTACAGCAGGTCCCTCTCTTAACTGCAAGGGTTAACTGTTTGTTTTGCCCAGGTAATACTGAACAAGGTGATATACTTACCTTATTTCTCACTCCCCTGGCAGCCTGCTCTCTTGTATACTCTCTGAGGTGCCCGTGTTGTGGGTGGGTCCTTGGCATCGACACCTACAATGCAGGACTGCTGGTGCTGCATAGTAGAGATTGACATAAGAGAGCTCCAACCAGCCAGACAGCAAAGGGAAAAGGCTTACGGGGACTGGCTGCATAAAGGAAGAAAGCCTCCAGGAGTATATAAGTATATTACCGTATTCATCAAAACATTGCAGTGTGCAGGGGGGCCACTGAATGGGTAAAGGCTTCCCCCCTCCCAGAGTTCAGCTTTGACCTCTACTCATTCTAAGGTTAGATTTGGTCCTGTTTAATGCTGGTCTGCGGTCATTTATTCAAGGACAGTAAAATCAATATGGAGATTTCCGCTCTCCTCTAAAGAATACAAAATGATTCATTTTGGCAAGTGGCTTTAATTCAAATATATTTCCCTAACTCTACATTCTGCACTAATGGTTTGCCGCCTTGTTCTGATCAATACAAGTCCTAAACTCATAGGTTTGTACGTGTTCTTCCTTTTATCCCTAATTAATGAATCAAGTACAATGTAATCATATTAAACTGCTCATTTTATTTATCTCTTAAATATCTGGAGATTCATCCTTGGAAAGATCTTAGAGCAGTCTCAAACTGGCAGCATTTGCAAATTCCATCAGCTTAACTCAGGCTGGCTTTTCTTTACTTTGTTGCCCTTTTTAAAAAAAATATTACGTTACTGCATATTATACCACCCTGCATCAGTCAGGACCTTGGCTTATATGAGCTGACACATTTATCAGAGCTCAACTGGAGGAAAAACTACTTTCGACATGTATGCAACATCTTACCTTTGTATCCTGTGTCCTTGCATTGCATATTTTAGCAGTATTCTTGGTTTATCCTTAGTCCCCTTTCACATGGGCTGATCAGGAGGGAATATGTGCATGTATCCTCTTTTGATCAGCCCGTGTGGAAAGGGCTCAAGGATAAACCATGAATACTGCTAAAATGTGCAGTGCAAGGACACAGGGTGGTGTGTAATGAAAAAAATGCAAGATTGTGAATTCATGTGCCACGCTAAAAGGGGCCATACAAATATCACCATCCTCAGGGATTACTGTGGGAGAACATGTGTCAGGACTGTGATGGCATTGGATACCATTTTGTTCAGAGTGGGAGAATGCATAGAGCTCTTCAGCAGATGATTTGGCAGTCTTGAACGGGTGTGGCATTTGTTTGGACTTAGTAGAGGGTTCCTAGTTCTTAATAGATACCATCTTACCATCTTATTAATACCATTCCTATGTTCTTTGCTTCCCATGGCAGTCCTTACATTCCTACCCCCCTTATAAAACCCGCCCTCTCACAATTGTGGCCATATTATTATTTTTTTTTCCTAGTGGGCATGCGTGTTAATTTTGGAGTCCTGTCCTCTTTCTTCATTGTCCATGCAATTTAGGGTTTAAGAGGTGAACATCTCATTTTCCGTTGCCTCTACAAAGTACTGCATCCCACCTTGCTCCATGACATGGATTTCACCCCCATTTTATGCAGAACTGAAATATTAGTAGTCAAAGCTTTCAGCATTGTGTATTACCATCATTATTATGCTGGTAAACAAATTTCAAAAGCAAAATTCTGATGCATTAACCCTTAACTGCATAGCACATTTATATTGTACCTTATTGCCAATTCTTCTGCCACTTCCAGACTCCATTCACCATGCATGTTTTATCCCTATGGAGCTATGTATTTTCTGCTATTTATGCCTTCTTGAGGGCCATTAAGAGAGCCAGAATGGTGTATATCCTTGTCTTAATTTGATGTGCAGTTACGCCACAATCGTCTCTCTGTTTATTCTTGTCATGCTGTATTTTTCAGTCATTATCTTGCCGCTCCTCGCACGCTTAGTGCGACATGACAAGGGGATTATAATAGTGATTTAAATGCACCTTGAAAACACATTGTTAACCAAATTACAATCATTGATGTCATTTACATGTGTCTGCTTTCAAAAGATGAATGCGCTCTTTCATACACATCTATAATAATGTCCCTAAGCATTTTAATAAAACAAAAAAATTAAAAAAGGAGACAAGCAGCGCATTCCAGACCAAATAAGGGAGTATTGAGGATCTGAAAGATGCTTGCAAATATTTTTGATAGCTTGCTTCTATTTAAATGAAAAAAATGTGTAAATTGATGGCTGTTATCTTTTTTCCTTTTTATTTTGTAATAAATGTGCCTTATCTTTGTTCATTTCGACTACTGATGGCTGTCCTTTCTGTAGTGGGTTTGTGATGCTTATTTTCCTAGGGACCATTTCTATTACAGAATGAATCAGCCCTGATTTACACATCAATTACATATCATTGTAGAGATTTTTATGCTCCCCTGCCTGACATCAATGAAGCCTGACTGCATAAATGCTTTATTTCATAGTATTTTATAAACACACACACACACACACACACACACACACACACACACATATATATATATATCAATCACCAAAACAGATAACTAATCACACAGAATAACAACAGGCTATGATATATAAAACACAAAAATTATGTTTTCATTTGAAATATTTCTCATATTTTCTATTACCATTTATCATGTTATCTTCCTTGTTCATTCCCACCCATATGGTAAAATTAGGTATCTGAATTCTTGCTTGGCTGCATACATAATGTCCTGGGATTATTTCTCTGCAATTCATTAGAACTGATCTATGTGCATGGCTGTATTTACATTTCACTAGACATGCGATCAACGCCTTTTAATAAAGGCCCCTCCTCTTTTATCACCAGCCTTGTTTTACAATGATTACTTAGAAAAGAATGTCAGTCTCTTTGAAAAGCTTTACTTTTTTTAAAGCGAGTTGTCGCAATCATTGAAGGTATTCAATTATCACTTTCCCCTAGTTTCCTTGTTGAAGCATATAATGTGCACTCTGTAATATCTGAGACAGGAGAACCTGTGAGGGCGCAAAGTGAACCTGTGAGGATTGAAATATGGGAACTTTTATTTGTCACTTTTCAAAGGTTCAAACTCCAGAGTTGACATTCTCATTCTAACTATACCTCCTAGCTTGTTACTGGTCTGGAACAAGCATGCAGTCAGTCAAGTCTAAAACACCAGATCTTCTGTTAGGTAGTTAATTTAGGATGAAAGCCTCGGGACCTGCACCTTAGAAACCAAGTCAGCAGTGTCACCTCCTATGTTCCTGACCTTACAGGTTCCCTTCAAGGTGGGGTCTGGAGCAGGGCGGTGGAAGTGCTGGTAGACAGCTCGGAACATTGCTTATCTCAATGAGATTATCAGGAAAGGTTTTCAAATGTACACATATACAAATGCACAATCAGACACATACACACAAAGCTTTGACTTGATGGACCTGTGTCTTTTTTCAACCTCAAATACTATGTAACTATGTAAATCTGCCAGATCAATCTCTCCCATCAATGTTGGTAAACCTGAGGGTGGCTCTAGCTATAATGACAGTTCAATAACAATTTTTTTTATTGTTATAATAGTAATGGTAATATATACAGTCATGGCCATAAATATTGGCACCCCTGCATTTCTGTCAGATAATGCCCCACTTTGCTCTGAAAATTGTTGCAATTACACATGTTTCGGCATTCTCATGTTTATTTCTTTTGTTTGTATTGGTATGACACAAAAAAGTGGAGAAAAAAAAGCCAAATCTGACACATTCCATGCAAAACTCCAAAAATGGACTGGACCAAATTATTGGCACCCTCAATTAATATTTGGTAGCACAGCCCTTAGAAAAAATTGCTGAAATCAATGGCTTCCATCATAACCATCAATGAGTTTCTTACACCTCTCTACCAGAATTTTGGATCACTCTTCTTTCGCCAACTACTCCAGGTCTCTCAGATTGGAAGGGTTCCTTTTTCCAACAGCTGTTTTGAGATCTCTCCACAGGTGCTCTATGGGATTCAGATCTGGACTCATTGCTGGTCAGTCCAGTACTCTCCAGTGCTTTGTCTGAAACCATTTCTGGGTGCTTTTTGACGTGTGCTTTGGGTAATTGGCCTTCTGTGAGACCCATGGCCTCTGATGGAGACCCAGCTTTCTGACACTGGGCCCTACTTTGCACTCCCAGACTTCTTTGGAAATCTTCAGATTTCTGCTGTACTCCACCATTCGAACAATCCTGTGTTGCAAGCTTTGATTAATTGTTCTCTTTAATCCACGTCCAGAGAGATTAGCTACAGTGCCCTGGGGTGTAAACTTCCTGGCAAATTTGCACACATGTGGACACAGGAACATTAAGATCTCTGCAGATTGACTTGTATCCTTGAGATTGTCAATGCTTTTCCACAATCTTTGTTCTCCAATCCTCAGACAATTCTTTGCTGCTCTTTCTCTTCTCCATTCTCTGTGTGGCACACAGAGACACACACAACAGAAATTTGAGTCAATGTTTCACAATTCTAACTGGTTGCTGGTGTGATTTCTAAATTGTCAGCACCTGTTAATTGATACCGGTGAGTTTAATTACAAATTACAGGAGCATCACAATTATTTCTTGCAATTTGGAGAAGGTGCCAATAATTGTGTCCACTCCATTTCTGGAGTTTTGCGTGGAATGTGTCAGATTTGGCTTTCTCCACTTCTTTGTATCATACCAACGCAACAATTTTCTGTGCAAAGTGCTGTTCACATTACTTAAAGGACAACTTTACTTTTAGTGAAATTTCCCTTTACAGTCCTTCTTAGTGTAGCCCACAGAGCAAAATACTACTACTATGTACTTATCCCTAGCCTCACCCTGGAGATCTTTAGTGTGCCTTTGCTTGAAAATGCAATAGCAGGTCCCTAGGTCTGCCTTCCTAGTGACTATTCCTTCCTATGGCTGGTCCATTTTCATGGTGGACCCACTGAGAGAATAAATCCCATTTTTAAAGAATGATAAAGGCCAAGGGCATCGGCAGTTGGTGCAGGGCTTTGCTCCTAATTTTTTTGACCAAAAACTGTACAAGGCCGGTCAAGATCATGTGAAGGTTTCCGGAATGGGCTTGAGGATAAGCATTTTGGTCTGTGGGTTACACTAAGAGTGGAGCTGTAAAGTACCACTTCACTAAAATAAAGTGGTCCTTTAAAATCCCAACATATATAGTAATTGTTCATACCTATTTGACGTTCTTTCTCTGAGGCTATTTGGAAAAACAATTTACCTTTCCAGTACTTTAGCCTATTACAGTTAGCACATTTAGCACTCTTCAATAGGTATCCAAACCGGTATCCATTTATTTGGCTAGCAGCATTTAGCAGTCTTATTGCTAAATCTGAATCTTCTGAGTTGGGTTTCCAAGATGTAACTGAATAGCCAGATATATAAGTCAACATGCACACAGAGCAAGCTTCCAACAGTTAAGTGTTACAGACACATAAGCCATTAAATGTTACATTACATTAATTCCCACATGCAGTACGGTTTACAGGATCAAATACAGGTTTTCTGAATCATAAGAACTTTAATTGAGTAGATAAAGAGGTCCTCATAATTATAAACTGCAGTAGGTATAACAAGAGGCTAAATACATAGCTGTGGTTTTAATTAGCTAGTGCTTCAAATTAGTAATTGTGGTTTCAGTCAGAAATCAGTGACTTTCTACACAGTTAAAGACTCAGCAATGAGCAGTTCATTCCTCATTATATCTCTCCATGTGACGATTTCAGGAGCACGCCATGCTGAGATTGAAGGGAATAGTCATGTATTCCACACTGGTTATCTTTCAACAGCAGCAGAGCTCTATGGAGATTAAAATTATTATCGCTCAAGATATGAGTATTAACTGTTCTTTGTTAAATGCGTAACAGAAAAAAATAGACTGGTGGAAAAAAAAAAAACAACAACATTTGCCTCTGGAAACATTTGTTTACATTAATTAAACATATAAGAATCAACACAAGGCTCTGTGTTCAAAAAATTGGATCTTGTACTCACCATGTGGCCATCTGTTAAGTAATATATTTGTTTACAAACCTGTGTAGCTTGAACCAGTAAAGCAGTGATGTCCAGTTTGATGCCTTGAGATAATGTGAACCCTATGCTATTCTTGTGGCCTGCAGCATATGTTTTTTTTGTATTTTTTTTTACTTTGGGTATTTAGCAATTACATTCCTAGCACCATAACACTGGGCATGTCTACAATGCAGACTGTATTGTGGGGATTGGTGGCAAATTAGTAAACATTACAAGTTCTTATGTGCATATTGTTGCCCATATTTTTTTATATAATTTCAAAGATAAATGTCTAATACGGGTACGTCTTTGTGTCACCTGGCTGGATTTTGTCTTTGTTAGAAAATTGTGCCTAAAGTAAATCTGCAAGTATCAGTGTCTATTTTTCTTAGCTCCTTGCAAAATCTCATCTTTAAAGATGAACTCCAGATGAAACTATTTTTTGCAGTTATGTGGTCACTGTGGTCTCCCACTGGGGAGATTTCCTCTCACTTCCAGTCTGGTTATTATTACAGTCTGCGTCTTTTTCTAGTGACAAAAGTTACCCTAATTTCTGGTCCTGATGTCAGGAAATTAGTTGAAATCTCCCTTAGGGGTTTGCAGGCAACAATAAAAAAAAAAAACATAGCAGAACTAGATCTTCTTCTGAAGTCTATCCAAAACTCAAAATATAAGAGGACCTGCTGGCACATGATCTTCCCTTCTAGGCTTTTGCCCTGTGAGGATGTTGCTGTAACACCTGCCTTGCCTTAGGGATATATGTAAAACTGCAAGGATCTAATGGGAGGCATGCTTGATAAAACTGGCTTCTATTAAGTACTGTTTTGGGCCTAGTGGAGGCATATTGTGGTTGTCTCCCACATGGATGTGTTGAGTGACTAACATAGTTGGACGTCAACACAGGAACCTTTCCATTGCTTTCCTGCCTTTTAATTCTATCACTGAGATCACAGTAGAACCTCAGTTGTCAAGGAGCCACTTTGGAAGTTTTATTATTTATTATTGGTACTTATATTAATTTACGCAACACTTTACATACTGCATATATACACATCTGTCCATGCCTTCAAGGAGCTTACAGTCTAAGCTTCCTATCCCACATTTATACATACAGTACACACACACACACACATACTAGGGCTGATTTAGACAGGAGGTATTTAAACTACCACCATGACTTTGGAGTGTGTGAGAAAAGGACTACTCGGAGGAAACCTGCCCAAGCACAGGAAGACCATGTTAAATCCATGCAGTTGGTGTCCTGACTGAGATTAAAGCCAGGGACCCCAGTGCTGGAAGGCAGAAGTGCCCACCACTGTGCTCCCTCCAGCCCCTTTCTATTTATTTATGTGCGTGTTGAATAAAATCTACAAAAACCTTAATCAAAGTGACTTGTGTTCATAATTTTCAACAAGCAAAGACTAAATCTGCACCCTGAGATGAATGTGCCTGGACCATTTATTGCCAAGTAAGTGGTACTGGGAGGATCACAGTGTATTTACTAGTGACTTAGAGGTCAAGATTAAAGGAGAACTATGGGGTCAGTGTTTTTCCCCATAGTTCTCCTTAGGGTAACGGGAGGACACAAACTAACGTCCTCCCGTTACCCTAAGCTCAGTATACCACGAGCTACAGCTCGCGGTATACTGAGACGCCGCAGCAGATCCCGACTTAGCAGATCCCGACTTAGACGGAGCAGATCCCGACCTATCTAGAGGCAGAGCCCTCCCCCGTCCGTTCCGCCAGTCAGCGCTGGCAGATTGGAGCGGGGAGAGGGGAATCCAGCCCATCCCCCGGTCACGGCAGAGAGCCGTGACAGGATCGAGAGGTGAGCGAACCCGGTATGTGTTCGCTCACCTCCCGATCTACTGAGCCGACCTGTGACAGTCTCATTGTCACAGGTCGGCTAGAACTATGAGGTGAGTGGAAATCACTCATCTCATAGTTCTCCTTTAAGTCACATCTCTTGAAGGTCAGTTAAGACAATGTTACACTGACATCATTTGACACTGCCTGCATTCATGGACTCACAGTCATTCCACCACTTTAAGAATAAGCTCACTTTTAAAAGAAAGCCTCTCATATGATCTTCTCCTCAACTCCATAGAAAACAAGTGATTGTAACTGCAGACCAGAATGCAGCTTGTTCAACCTCACATTACTGTGTCCTAGCCATGGCTAGGCAGTATGTACCTCCTGAGTGTGCCAGACACCCAGTGACAGGGTGACTAACCGCTCCCTATGTGACAGTGTCTGTGGCCATGTGTCTGTGGCCATAGTCACTTAGGAATTATTTTACTGTACTGCTCATAAAAATAGAACCTGGTACATGTGCTGTTAATATGAGTGAGGTTTTAAGGCTGGTGTATTTTCCCAGAAAAGGTGCTGTTCTTAGGCACCAAGTGCTGCCAAGTGGAGATAGGCAGGGCAGGCTTGTATAGCTAATACCCCAGGCACAGTTGTATACTGACAGAGGATGCATGTGCCTAAAAAGGTACCTGAATTACAGGCTAGTCCATGAATAGTTTTAGCCAGAGTACAGTGAGCAAACTAATCAACAAATATCACAAATCATTATCCTGAGTGTAAAACTTGCTTATGTTCTCAAAGCAGATCTCCAGGAATTGATTGTATTAACCCTTGCAGTGGGGCTACCCCCACACTGCAAGGGTTAAGTACTTGTTTGTGTCTAGGTGCTAAAATATCAAAGATATACTCACCCAAAGTTCCGAGCCCGCTCAGCTGTCACGACGCTCCCTCCAGTAATTCTTTGTTTTGTTTTTTTTAAACCCAGACACAAAGAGCAGTTAGACATGATCAGTTAACCCTTGCAGTGCGGTGGTAGCTGAACTGCAAGGGTTAATTAAAAAGAATTCCTGGAGTTCTGCTTTAAGGCATCCATGTTGGCTGTGACAAAAGTTCAGGTTTTGCTTGTTGCCATGTACTAAATGCAGATAAATCTGTGATGATTGGGAAATGATAACTACTGTAAATGTCCTTAAGGCTCTGTAGCTCACTATCCAAGCTCTGTAGCTCACTATCCAACTTGGAATTGGTCTGTGAATTCCACGTGTACTAATAGGCTAATATTTGAAATAATAATAATAACGTTTTTCCCCAGCTAAATAAAATGTTAAAAAAATACACTAATACATATAGCTGTGCCGTTCTTTCCTCGGGAATGTACATCTTGCTCTATATCTATCTGCTTTCCTCCATAGTGTCTGTCTGTTTCTCTATGCATCTCTGTTGGCATATGCACACAGGATATTCAGGTGTTGCAGGGTTATTCATTGCTTGTCAAGTGTAATGTAAATGCGATGGTCTCTCAGTGTCAGGGAATAAAGTGAGACAGGGCTAAGTGACATTCAGCTGTCTGCACTTTTAATTCAGAAGCAAGCTGTCTATTAGAATATTGTCATCTAACCTTTTTCAGTGAATCTAGCATCTAGGCTGGGATTCTAATCCATGTATTACGATTTAATTTGATTTAATAAGACAGATTGCTTTTCACATATACAGGCTTGTTCAATAAAGCAATACAAAGACCAAAGGTGGGATGACCCTATGTAACCAACCCCTGGCAACCAATCAAATTTCAGTTTGCAATAGTCAAGTCACTGAATGGTTGCTCTTTGTTTGCTAGGAATGTCTTCACTTGTTGCTACAATTAAAAATGGGCTGATGTAAAATTTTCCTAAGAAACAAATTGTACACAAGCAAATATTATTCTGGCTTACTGAGTGTGTTTAGCCTTTGCCTTACTGAATAACCATTACAATATTTTAATTTAGCTTATACTTAATAATTTCTGTTGTCATGTCTGTAATGTCCAGAATGGGGGTTTGTGGCCACAACTAGTGGTAAAAAGTGATTGTGAATGATAGATTTAGATATACAGTATCTCTTCTCTAAGGGCCAATATATAGTATGTGACATGATGTAAAATAGAGATATTCCAGAATATTTCTTAATAATGATTAAAGTTTTTTGAGAACATAACACAGATGTAAACAAGGGAGGTAGATAAAGAATACATATGTTGTAAAGTGTTTATCTCTTACTGAAACATAAAAGGCTATAAGCCCAATTCACAAAGCTTTACACAAGGATAAGGGGCTTTATTTTGAGTCATGTGACTATAATTATTACATTTCATTGGACTTTACTGTCCTCCCTCTCACTTACTCTTACTTTTATGAAAATAAGTACCCTTTCCTGGTTTGTTAGCTGTGTGAATTGAGCCTTATGGATGCAATTCCAATAAAACTTTGCAAGTGTTCAATCATAAGTTGTCCACACAACAGTAGAATTAATTTTATTTTCTAATGGTTATTGCGGTACAATTTGTTTTCAGGCACAGTGATGAGGAAAAGGATGAAAAATGTTCTTGTTTCCTATCTTAACATACAAATTTCTAATTAAGAATATGGTTTTCAAATGAAATTTCGATTATTTTAAACAAATTATTTAACTTAATGGGGGCAAAATCCAATGCTCTGATGGATGATTTCGAACAAAGGTGCGAATTAAATCCCCACAGTATATGGCCAGCTATATGGCCGATGTCATCCTAGCGATCTGGGTATTGGCAAGAACTTGTCAGTGGCAGGATCGCTATGTAGCAAATTGCATGTACAGTATATGCCCATTGCACACCAGACCAGATTGAAAAGGCCCACTGAGATAGGGTGCTTTACCAATAAGGGGATTGCACTGCCATGAACCATAAAAGATATATTGGCAGAACACCATATAGTTTAAAAATAAAACCACAATTTTTAGGAGTTTACTAGGAGAAACAACTCATCCGGGCAGTGAGGGAGTGACATATGTAAGCAGGTGGGTGTTTTCCCTGCACATTTTAGCAATCCAAGTTCTTGCCAGCAACAGGATCACTAGTGTGACATTGGCCTAAGGGAATCTATTTTAGTTTTTTCTGTGGATGCTGTGGTGAGAAGGCAGAGAGAAGCACCACAAGGCCCTTAAGTTTTAAAGCTTCTACCAGGTAGAACTCTCTTTCACTGGTTCCCTTCAGGAGCATTAGAGTTTCGAGATGAGTTATTTCACCAATAATTTTAATGAATGATTTATTTCATCATGAGTTGGTATTTTATCTTCACTTTAAAGCAGACCTTCACCCTCATACTTC
>NW_017306361.1:1607829-1622951 GCF_000935625.1 Nanorana parkeri | reverse complement strand
TGTGCATCCTCCCCTTAGAGTTATATATATATATATTTTTTTTTTTCCTTCTGCATTTCTCACCTAGGCGAGAATGATGTAGTCCGCAGCCTCCTGTGATCCTTACACCATGCATCTTAGGAGGCCTTTTGGCAATACAGAGAATATGTGCATTTGCTTCAGTGTCTCATCATGTGGATGGTTGTATATTCCTGGTTCTTGTAGGCAACCCCATGATGACACGTCACAACACATGCCATTATCAGGGGGGCCAGCTTCAAGAACCTTTATGATGTGATTTAAAATAACCTTGAACACGTGAAAAATAATGTGATTACTTCCCTATCCTACCACTTTACATTTTTATTAACTTTAATACAACCAGTCATGATAAAAGTATGGAAAACATGGGACCTTCCATTACTGATTTGTTTTTGAAGGTAAATGCTCCAGAAATGTCATTGTTATCCTTCCTTCACTAATTGGTGAGTCATTGACCTGCAGTAAGCATATGTATAAGAGGAATACTTAATATGCACATCCTAGTTCTCGCTTATTGGGTAATGAAAGAAAATTAAGACTGACAGCTTTGGAGCATGTACTGTATATTCATAAGCAGGTTAGCAATGGCAGCCCCCATGTTTTATTCTATCAGGTTCCTTTTAATGAGTCACTTCACCCACAATTGATGTTTTCATTGTAGGTGAAACCTGATAGGCAGAGTTAGACTCTCACATTATATGTACTCCAACAGTGATATCTCTGCCATAATTCCCAATTCTTTTAAAGTCCTTCTGGGAGTTTTGGGTGTTCATGTCCATCTTTATATGTTCCAGTCTCTCCCATTGCTTTCTACATCAGACAAAACATATAGAAAATCAGGCTGGGAAAGTGGGGCCCGCACATTACCACAGTGACTCTCCAGCATCCTTTTAAAAAATGTAATATCTAACCCTTTAAGATGCCCATAGACATAAGTTAACTGTTGCATGATTTGAACTATTTGCTCAGCTTGTGGTGAAAAGATGTCTGTGGAAATTATGCAACCAGTGTTGACACTCCAGACTAATAAATCTCAGGGAAGAAATCAGCCGGGTTGGTTTTTAGCAGACATCTTCTAATGTTTCCCATAATAAAGTTGGCACAAAGAGCATCTGCACAGTACAAGTGACCCCATACGCTGACAGCTTATACCTTTGTTTTAATAATCTGCAGTTCCATTTGCCCTGCCTACAGCAACATGCATTGTGTTGCACATTACTGTGCATTGTGTTAAGGCAGTCAATTAATTTTGAATGCACTACCAACACACCGCAGTCAAGAACAGATATGCACCAATTTTTCCAATGTTTATGCACTGTGGTGCGATGCGGTGTAGAAGCATTGCCCGCTACTTTATTCTACACCGCATTGTGAAAAAAATTAAAGGACAGGAAGGCACAATTAGTAATTAAAAGCCCACAGAAGTTCTAACCCATTTCCACTGTACACTATAAAAAAAATGGTTTTGGCCTGCGTTCCATCCTTATTGAAAATATTTTGCTTCATTGTTGTCTTTTTAGTCTGTGGTCATCAGGACAGGAAGTGAAGGGACTGCAAAAAAATATAACCTCACTCTATCCAAAATATGGCTAGGATTTGGTATTATTATTGGTATTTATTAAATAATATTCACTAATTTATTTTGTACTTGCCACAATCATCATAGTATAGTAGTAGTATAGTACTGATATAGTAATAGTAGTAGCATTGTAGCAAAACATTTAGACTTTTTTCAGTTTACTATCTGAACAATTTTGCAGTAATCATTAAATATTTCAATATTAATACTGTTTTCAAAACTCATTCCAATTTGTTTAAGTAATACCAGCATTCTGTTCTGTATGCAGTCATTAATTCATTTGACATCTCCTTTACAGACATTTCTGGTGTTTGCCACTGACAAAAAATATGAATAAATAAAATGCTTGCCGGCATAATAAGTTTTGACAGTTGTGTAGTGTTGATGTCAAGGCGTATAGTAAGTTAGAATTTTTTTTAGTAAAAGTCTTCTGCAGGTATGATCCACATTTCAGCACAAATAACACTTTGTTTTTTATTAACAGTCATTATGAACAAGAGCGGAATGCACTGAAAAGAAAAGAATGGGAGAGAAGAACTCAAGAGGTCCAGCAGGATGAAGATCTCTTTGCTTCTGGTTTTAATCTTTTTGGGGAGCCTTACAAGGTAGGCATGGCTGATAATTAGGCCTAAATTTAAAGGGAGCCTTTCACCCTGCTCTTTAAAGGCAAGGATCCAGTACAAGGATCCAGTATGTAGTGACCCAATCACTATACACTTCTACCAGGTTTAACATGACAATTTTAAAAGTTGTTTTCAATCCTTTTAAATTTGCAGTTTTAATTAAAATAATACTTGACATTATGTTTGTTGTTTAGGAAACTGGTATGGGGTGACAGCTGTCTCTCAATTGTGTTCTTACATTGTCACCCAAACCCATCCACCCCAATGGTGACTTTGAGTGGCACTGATATTTTAATTTTTGAGTTTAGATATGCTTTAACTATTTAACTGCAGTAAACTGAAATTTGGATGCCTCCTTTGGTTCACTGCCAATTTTACACTATTGGCATTTCCAGTTCCTTAATAAATCAACCTGACTGTATTCACAGTTCTTGAGGCATTCCACAATACAATTAAATGCTACAAAAATTCACTTGAAATATTTACACAGAATTAGGCATAGCAAAGAATACGCCAGTTTGATTCATTACTGATGGTTGTTTTTCTTTGTGATAATGAGTTAAACTGTGTGTGAGGCAGCAGAACAAATATGCAAGTGTTTAAAAAGTGCATCATAAGTCCTCTGGCTATATCCAGAGCACAATAGTGTCCTCTTGTTCTCAGCATGGAGGTTGAAAAGAGAGAGTGAGAGTGAGCCTATGTTTGGCTGATACCCAAATGGTACATTGTGCAACTCTGTTGAAGGAGACAGCTTATAAACAAAGAGCTTATTCTTGGCTTAGCTAAATGTAATTTCTGCCACTAAAAATGACAAAACCTAGGAACTGTTAGTAAGTAACTGTGATGTCTTGCTTTTGTTCTCTCAACTGTAAATTATAAATATGTTACTCGGTTTTAATGTTTTGTAGATCTTCCGAGATTATGTAATTATGTTCAACTGCATACATACAATCATACCACAGCAAAGTGCGCTTGAGATCATTCTAATTACTACAGCTGTGCTATTGTTGACGTTTCAGTATATTGTTTAACGTACCCAGACCAGTATTGCTTTCAGTAACCAGAACAGTAAAATTTATGTAATTTTACTTATATATAAATATGTTTGACCACAGAATGTATGTGCTTTTACTAAAACTTTTTTTTGTTTTATTAAGTTTTTGATACAAAACAAATAATATACAAGAAAAGGGTCAAGTACAAACGATGAACAGTAGACATAGTACAATAATCATTTTGGTGGATACAAATAATAGGTATCAGAAAGGAATCCCCTCCCCCCTCCCACCCACACCACAAAGGCCAGCAAATAACAGCCAGTATGATTACTCTACAAAAAATTACAAAAAGTGCATATAAATAGAAGAGCCCTATAGCAAATATAAAAAATCAATCCACATTTGATATCATACGTTATCAGGTCAGAACTGTAGCAAGAAAAAGCCCAAAGGACATCTAAGGGAAGGGGACCGAGGAAGAACAATAAGGGTTACTGAAAAGAAAAAGGAAAGAGACAAGTAGAAGAGAGGTAGAGAGAGGAACCAACAGGGGGAACAGAGTAGGCATAGGAGGAATGGGAGAAAAAAAGGGAACACCCTGCTGGCCATGAGTCCTCCCCTGCTATCCAGAAGTCTCCTCAAGTAACATTTGCATAGAAATTCTTATCAGGACATGCCCTGCCAATTTTAGGCAGATCTGAGGGAAGCATATTGAGGTGTAGTGAAAAATGTTCCCAACAAGCCCAGATACGGGAAAATTCATCCAGTGCATCACGTCTTGTGAACATTAGTTCTTCCATTTAATTTACTAAAACTTAATGAGGATTGCTATGGGTAGAGAGAACAGTACAAGATTTGTTATTTGTAGTCTAATGTGTAATTTGCAAATGGGGCAGAGATTAGCTATGGATATTGCAGTGCATGATGGCAGATGTAAAAATAAACATAATGCTGTTAAGGATAAGGATAGGTTAGACATGTTAGGTTTGCAATGCTGATGGTTATAGAGTATTCTGAAATTACATATTTAAACATGCCTGTTAAGAATTTCCACTAATAAAACTAACCTGATAGCATCCAGGCCCCTGGGAGCCTTTTAAACTCTTATGCAGTTCTTGACTTTTCAGATACTAGTACAACCATTCTGCATATTACAATGCAATGCAATGAACTCAGAAGCTGCCTACTAGTTTTAGAGAGGTTCAATGTTGCTTTGGAACCCCATCAAATTATGCTGGCACTATCACTCCATTTAAAAAAGTTTTTTTGTCCCTGTGTCAACTGGCTTTTATGGGCAAATGCAACATTGTTTTACATAATTTTGAGTCACTTCTGAGATCATTCAGAATATATGGTGCATTTCATCTGCTTCTAGCTATTTTTGTATTTCCATAGAGTTGTATGGGGAGAGAAGCAGTTCCAAAAGTGCAATGACACTCGCCCTTATTTTTATGTCCTGTTTTTGCCCTCTGTACCTCCATTTCTTTTACCCTTGGCTGCAGCCACTGTTCGGACAAGTTTTGTTTGAAACTGGTATCTTCTACAAAAGTCAAACGAAAACAAATCAACTTTTGTCAAATGGAGAGGTGTTGACAGGGCCCACATCTTGTCCAAATTTCAGCTGAGTCAGCTTAAATACTGTAAAAAAACATATTGAGAAGTGAATATTACCTTCCAATCACTAATTTTTTTTTTTTTTTTGAAACCCTGGTGTTGGTTCTCTTTCCTGGCCCTTTTCTGATAAACCAGCAAACCTTTCTAGAGAAGTGAGCACAGCATGATACACTTTGAACTATTCTCAACAGATTCTCATGTGGTTATTCTACATACAACTATCATATTTCATAAGCTATATTGTTCTCTATTTTTTGCACTGTGATATGGTAGCAGTGTGCCAGACATCACCTTTATGCTGCCCATATATGTGATAATTATTGCTTGACAGATCATAGATTTGATCCTCTCAATCTGTCACATGAAAGCAATCATCCGACACAACAATTAAATAGATCAGTTTAGTAAAATTATGTTAGATTTACTGTGAGGATTAAATATATGTTTTTTCTTAAAACAGCTTACCATTTGACATGCCATTTAATGCCATCCAAAATACAGTAATTTTTTATTTATTTCAGTTTTATTCATTTAAACGAATAAGCAGAACATAAATCATATAAAGATATTCAACCATTATTGAACAATTGTTGAAAAAGTAATGTATGACATAAGAACACTCATGTCCAATAAAATGAGAAAAATATTAAGGATTGGAACAAAAAGGAAGGAAGAGAAATTAGACAGGGGAATGACAAAAGACAAAGACAAACTCTGGTTATGGTATTTGAACTTATTCAAATCATAAAGTACATGGATGTTACCCATTAAAATTATTATTTCTTCATCACAACTGTATTATATAATCATACCATTATGATGAGATAAGACAAATAGAATATCAAGTATAAGGCTCTAAATATCCATTACCACTTTTAATGAGATGAATCATCTGCAGTTGAGAAATGAACGCATGGTGTGATAAAGTAATCAGTGTAGTGTTTAAAGGTGTTTGTAGATTGTAGATAAATGTCCAAATTGGCAAATAAAATAATTGAAAGGCTAAAGGTTAATAAATACCCCAGCCAACCAATATTGGGAGACAGTTCATCAGCACAGATAATCTAGCCAGCTATTGTTCCACTTAGGTCTGCTCAGTGTGGATAAACATGTATGCATGAAGGAATTAAAAGTGCATATTCATGTATATATGATTGGGGAGAAAGATAATTTGACAGTTAATGTTTGGATTTGTAGTGCATTAAAGGCTACCTCCTTAGGCACTGTGTCTGGAAGGTGGGAGGGGAGCTGTTGGTTTCCTACACTGAAAAAAGGACTAGGAAATCCCCCAAAATCTTTCCCATCTTTGTCTTGAGTGCTAGATGACCTTGCTCTGGCACTGATCTGACCTCTATTTATTGTCTGTGTCTATTTGGCTCTAAAAGTGAATGTTTCATTTTTGTAATTATTTTATACTTAGAACAAAATTAAGCCCGCAAATGGTTTTCCAGTTTCTCCATAGTCTCTGTTGAAAAGAGCCTAAAAGCTTATCTATATACAGTATATACAGTATATATACAGTATATATATAGAGATATATATCTCTCTATATATAGAGAGAGAGATATATATATATAGAGAGATATATATTGTATACAAAATCATTTTACTTTGTCTTTTAATTATTATATAACCCAGACTACACATGTTGCAAGTGCCATAAATTGGCTCCTTTAACAATTATGATTGTTCCTGTGTGTAGTGTTTATTTGTTGCTTTTCTGTGAACGTTCAAAAATGTTTGTTTTAATTTGTTACATTATAGACAAATAAAGGAGATGCTCTTGCAAACCGTGTCCAGAATACCCTGGGAAACTATGATGAGATGAAAGACTTGCTGACCAATCACTCCAACCAGAGCCATCTGGTAGGAATCCCAAAAAATTCTGTTCCTCAAACACCAGTTGAGAAAAACGAGCAAAACTTCTTTCCAGAGCAAAGAAACAGAGTGGCACAATGCCATCAGAGTAATAACCATTCATCCACATCAATGCCACCACCCTCAGGCTTGGCTCCAATGTCCACAATGGTTCATGAAGGAACAAGAAAGTCAAGAATGGATTGGCCACATGGTGGACATAACTCTACTTGTACACAATCAAGCCAATCAAGTCGATCAAAACACAGCTCGTCTCATGATTTATCACAAATTAGGTATGAAGACCTTTATAACTGCCAAAATGAGCAGCATAAAATTGTAAATGTGGAGGAACCAGTGCCCGCAACTTCACCAGCTCACTCAAGGAGATTTAATCACTCAAAAACATTGAGTGGGGAACAATCTTACAAAGAAACCATTCATTCAAAGTCTCCCATTGATTTAGAACTTTCAGGACATAGCTCTGTGTCTCCTCTTCCTTCTACATCTCTTCTTCTGGCAGTCAATAGTCTGTCCTCTCAAAACTTTCCCCCCGGACTTCACAGTAAAAGTAGCATTATGCAACAGAAGCCAACAGCCTATGTCAGGCCAATGGATGGTCAGGACCAAGTACCCAATGACTCACCTGAATTAAAGCCACCAACAGAATTTGAAGATGGATTTAACAGCCAGTCTTTTGGAGCAATACTGGAAGGAAAGGTCAATGCGGCAGTCAGCAAGACCAAACTGCCAAAGCTTAGCATTCCTCAAAATAGTGAAGTAAGTCCAAATTTTCCTATTCTGTCGAATAGTTATTGCTTATTTTTGTCCTAATTTTCTATGCTGCACATATTTTTGTCCACATTGTTACATGTCACAAATTGCTTTAAGTGAACCTGTCAGTCATTTTCAACATTTAAATTTGTAATTTCTGTCTAAGAGCAGGTATACTTTTCTGTATTTTGGGGAACAAATTACTTTTTTTATTAGAATTCAGTAGCATTTTCCTTTTAAGGGTTAATGCAATCACAGTTACTGTTGCAATTAAATTATAAATTACCCACACTTTCATTAACATGGCTGACCAAAGTGCAATAAGCCATATTAAAGTGAGGCTGTCAGGCATCTGTGGATTTTATTTCAGGCACAACAAAATGTCTTCTACTAGTGTAATACGCCAGAAACCCCTCCTTTGTCTGATTCTCTAAAACTAATTTCACTTAGTTTCTAGGGGGTGGGCTTTATGGCTAAGCCCTGCCAACTGCAAGTTTCCTATCTGTAGTGCATCAGTGTTGATTAAGGGTTCTCTTATTGGACAGAACAACGGCATTGGGTGTGGCTTAGTACTGAAGTCAGGGATGTCAGGCTGTTATTACAAAAATCAAACTAGTTTCAGAAAGGCACACTTGGTGACTTATAAAGGCATCAGCAGACATCCTGTGGCATCTGCTATAAGGGCAGTCTCTTAGTTTTAGAATGTTAAAATGGCTGATGGGTTTGTTTTAAAGTGGAACTTCAAACAGCTAAATGCACAGGTGAAATACATATCGAAATACATAGTTGCTGTTTTACCTTTGAAAGACCCTGTCTAGTACTTACTGCATACTATTACTAGTTCAGTGTCACTCTTTCTTGGATCTGCTCTCTGCTATTTTAAAAGAAATAATAAGAGGGAGAAAAGCTGGTCTTAGGTGGAAAAATAACACAAGAAGCTGTATTACTGAGCCAGGAAATAATTGTGTGGCCGTGCATTGTGGCAGAGGTGTGTAAATGTATAAACCCTTCAGCAGGTAAAACAGTAAGGATATTTATTTAACATGTGCATTTGTCTGGAAGTGTTTTTAAAGTTCTTGTGTTTAGAAGGAATTGGCAGAATTGTTTCCACAAGATTAATTCAAGCATTCTTGTGCTTGGTGTTATTATATTTGCAGTTTAGCTGGCATTAGGATAGCTGTACTTCTATCATGGAGAACTCAAGTTATTGGGTTTCCAAACGTAAGCCAAACAAGGCAGATCTAAGATACAAATTACAGCTTCTTCACTGGAGTTAAAACAACTACATCTACAACCATTATTGAAAGTACACCGATAACCTACTCAAAGAATAGACCTGTTATGCTTTGAATTGTTATTCCTAAATGCAGAACCCATTTATATTAGCAGTTTTTATTTAGTACACTATTTGTTTGCATACACTATTCGCGGACCTGACTAAGCAAGCAGAATATGTGGAAAGAAGGCCCAGTCTGGCAACTTGGCAAGTCTAGAATTAACCATAAGGGCTGTTTTGTTCTAAATTGTTCGGTGGTTGGTATGAACTCCTTCGTAGAGTCAAATGTTTTCCAAGAAATAGAACTCTGTCTGCTTAGATCTCAAAGTGCTAAAATCCAGCAGAGATGTCAATACATCATTGCTTGCCAGTGTAACATTATTAATCCACCTAGTTTGGCAGGGTACACAAATCAAAGCTGACGTTTTACTGCTTAGTCTGGCAGAACTATAAGCAAAGAGGCTAATTTTCTAAAGGAGTTGAAAATCTTCTTTCAATAGATTGTGTGAATATTCAATTGAGTTATCTATTAAATGTTAACACAAATTCCTGTTTACTAATTTCTTCTGCACATTAATAGTAATTCTATGTGAACATGAACCTGCTTAGCACATTGCTGGATAATAGAAATAAAAACTATCACAGTTTATTGGGTGAAGATTCTCAACTCCGTTAGTAATTCAGACCAGGTGTATTTTCACTTTTGCAGTCAAATCTGAGAAAACCCCACTATATATATATATCTTATCATTTAGCTCTGTTGAGCGGGCCTTTAGACTACTACTCGTCTCCCTATAATTTCAAATTGACAGGAAACTCTGGCTGTCCCCATTGAAAGATTAGGGACAGACTGAGCATCTACTCATTAACAATGCAAGGCTTCTAGATATTTAACTCTTTGTTAGGACTGTGTTCAAATCTAATTTACAATTAACTAAAATCTTCTTGCACTATACAGACAGGGTTTATTATTAGGTTCCCCTGCCCCTTTCATTCCAGAGGAAAATTCTGTTGGAGAAAAAACTTTTCTTTCAGAATAGAGAAAGTAATATGTAAGAAAATTTTTTTAGGTTATGCTATGTCAATAAGAACATTTAACAATTATAAAATAGGTGTTATCCCAATTTGGTTGCAAAAGTGGAAATACACTTTAAGGCTAGGTTTGATGTGCTTTGTTTCTGTAGCTATTACCATTTGTCTTTGTCTTTATATTGGACACAAATATAGCCTTTTTTTCCCTTGCAAAATCACTGGTTCCATCATTGCTGGCCATAATCAGACAGTATAGAGGTGAGCATTTTCAGTGATAAATGTGTTGAGCCACAGGTACTTTGTGCTAAAAGGCGCTGCAGCAGATTAACGATTGTCCCCTTTCCCTGTACATAACAGAATTATTATTTCCATTAACATGCTGCATAAATCAATGTTTTAAGAAATGATTATGGAGTGTTCAGGGGTGCAGTAAATCCCAACAAGGATTGGCAGTTGCAAGTTGAGATGAGCCTAGCCTGTGTATGAACAGTGTTAAAGTGAACCTGTCATGTACAGCGAAATGTAAAAGGTACTGCTATTGATAAAGTGCAGGCACTGAAGTAGCTGTGTTTGTCTTCAGGTTAGTTTATTTGTGATTGGGGACAACCTTGGATCCAAGGTCCAGGCTGTATACTGGGACACAAGTTTTGCACAAGTCAACACTGAACCACTTGTACAGATGCTAACTCTGTCCCTGTCATACTGTCCCTGTCCCTGTCCCACTTCTGTTAAACAGGTCATCATCAGGAAACCCACACTGAGAAATGCCATGCAGCCATTGTTGTAGTGCATATTGACAGGAAGCAACTGCAATAATGCTGCAGACATTAGCAACACTGAGATGCAACAAAGGATTAAAAAAAACTGAAAACTAGTATTTTATTTTTTTAAAATGGCAACAGTTTATGACATGCAGTGTAAACTAAGGGGTCTATTCATGAAGCTGCCGAGGGATCTTGCCGTAGCTTCGGCCGATCCTTAGGCTAGCTTCGGCCCCAGGACCCCTTCGGTTCAGTTCCCTTCGGCCCCAGGACCCCTTTTCGGTCATTCACTCGGCTGCCCTCGGCAGCATAGTGAATAGACCCCTAAATGTCAGTCTTTTAGGGTTTAAATCTACTATTATTTTTTATGGCCTTTAGATTTTTCTTGCTTTTTCTTTCTTATTGTTGTTATTGTATTCAATTTAAATTTGTAGTTTATCCACTAGAGGCAAGTTAAATTGACCTCTATAGTGGGCTGTCTAAGTGCATAACAGCTATTGAGATATCAATCATTTTTTCAACCTGCTGTGAGAAAGAGTTATAAAGCTTGACCTTTGTTTAGAAGTGCAGGAAGCGCAGCCTGCATAAATAATAAACAAATATGGCTGAGTCCATGTACATACTATATCTATTTACAAACTATACGTAGAAACAAGCTTTTCCTATGGTGGCTACACATGTATCGAGATGGTCATTTGCTGTGACTAAACCAATTAGATTGAATGAAAATTATAGATAAATGCACAGATTTACAATGACTTGTACCAAGATGGATCACAAATTGATACATATACGGCCACCATTAGATGTGTGTTTAAAGGAAATTGTAAAGACTACACTTGCCCTTTATGTATCTGTGAAAAGACTAGTTCCCAATAATTTTGCAAGTCATTATAGATTCCGCTTACAAAATGGCCACAGTACAGTGTGCAGATGACAGGTACTCCAGGTTCTAAAAGGTGCACACTGATCAACCATCCAAACAAACGAGAAAACAGAGTCCAGAGCCTTATTTTTCAGCATCTCCTATTCCAAGACCTATTACCTTGCAAAACTTGTATTTTTCTTTATAATAAACTGTAGGAAATGTATCAAATACTTCAGTTTAGATCAGATTTTCCTTTTTCTACATAAATAATGTGCTTGTCTGTTTTAAAGCTCCGTGTTATTTATTAACATTCCACAGTGTAACAAAGACTGATGTGTTTTGCAGTAACACTTGCAGTAACTTCAGAAGAGTTGTGTGTAAACTGTGAATTCTTGTTCTTCCCATGAAGTAAACAGTAAAAGCTACTGTCAGAGGGACTGGCTAGACGTAATGTGTATTTTTAATGTTTGTAGCCCCTTGTAGAACATTTTTGGACACTCTTATGGTGATCTATTCGTATAGCTTGTAATAAGCTTTTAGCAGGAAACAGTAAATTCATGTACGTTTGCTATATTCTAAAATATTTTTCCAGCACAGTAAATCAGTCTTTCTGTTTATATTAGTGGTTAGATATCCTGAAACATCAAGACTTTGCTTTTGGCAAAGGTAGAGTTAGAATAAAATAAATACATGAATATAGAAAATAATTCTGGAGCATTCTAAAGAGTCTTTTAATACACTTCTTACAACCATTAGGCCCAGATCTGTTCTGATCAAGTCAGAACCAACACAACTTACCACAAATCCTGTTCACAGTAATCATACCTCCTAACTTTCTGAAATGAGAAAGAGGGACACCCTATAACACAAAGTATGAAGGCAATGGACACACCTCCATGCCCTGTCTCCAGTTACATTAACCACTAAAAGTTGTGGAAAAAATTTGCACAAAATGATGGGTAAATCCATAATTGCTTTTTTTTCCACCACTAGGTGTTCATTATGCTGGCTTTTCAAAATAGCAAACATAGGGGTCTATTCACGAAGCTGCCGAGGGCAGCCGAGTGAATGACCGATCTGAAGTGAAGTGAGCCGAACACTGTTCGGCTATTCACTTCAGGCTGGTACGGCTAATTTCAGCCGTACATCGGCTGAAATTCTGCTCGGTCCCTCAGAGGTGGAGAAAAGCACTGATGTGTCTTTTTTTTTCTTTATTCTGACACGATCGATGTCAGAAAAGAAGAAAAACTAGCATTGTTCCCGCCCTCTGCTGATGGACCTGTGCCGAAGCTAGCCGAAGGATCAGCCGAAGCTACGGCCAGATCCTTCGGCAGCTTTGTGAATAGACCCCTATGTGTATCACTATTGTTGCCATATAAAGATGGATTAAAGATTTTACAGAGTATAAGACATCTCATAGGAAAGGAAGAAAGAGGGCTTTGATTCCAAAGGTGGGACAGTCCCTCCAAATGAAGGACGGTTGGAAGCTATGAGTAATGTTGGCCATACACACAACACTCTGTATAGCCAGACTTCCAAACTGTATAGCCAGGTTTCTAAACAATCCTCCATCCATGTGAAGTTCACATCCTCTTATGCATGTTGGGCAATCTACTGTTATTGTGATTATCATACAGCCAGAACTAAAATGCTGTTCTGTACAGATTCTTGTTCACATTTATAAAATAAAATAAACATATGGATAGCCTCACTTACAATGTATTAGGTAAAGTATAAGAAAATAGTACATCCAGGCTAACAGAACAAAGAGCATTTCAAATCTGCCATCCCCATACTGTTAAGAACATTAGGGTATCAATGTTCAGTATACTATTCCAGTGAAAAACATATTGTGAGAGCTAAAAATATTTACATTGCATATGAATATTATACAGTCTTCCTTTGCTTTCATTTTTCTCTTAGCTTGATTGTTGTAATAGTTTGTTTTTTTTACAAAACTCAATAGCTCAAGGTGAAATTCACACACACACACACACACACACACACTTAAATCAGAAGAGTGACTCTCTGATCAGACACAATAGTTTTCCTCCAAAGGAAGGGTATAGTGTAATATAAAAATAATAATAACAGGTAAAAGATGCCTCAAAACATGTCAATATTTGGGGCTATGATGGTCTTGTGGATTATTGTAGACAATTGCTTTAAGCTGTTACTCAGTAAGGTTAATGAACTTCAATAGAAAATTGTTTACTCTCTTGCCTTAGCATCAGTATCAAAATGTAAACAATGTGCATATATATCACAGGCACAAACAAAGCACCGTCCTTACATTATACAGCCAAAAAGACAGTATAGGTATAAACTTTCTTTTTGTGCTATGATTTTCTGGGCACCAGCAGTTGCAAGAGGTTCTGCTGCTAGAGTTACTCTTTGCCTGCTATGGTCCTTTTTTTCTCTCTATAAATACATTTGTTAGACTCAGCTGTTACTTTTAATAAACTGGTAAAGTGTAGAGTATATCTAATGTCAAAAGTAGGTAATTTATGCAGCATCCATCCACCAACGTCGTACTACAATTTTGGCTAAAATGTATGATTCCTATGCTGGCTTTGATGTTGATCTTTCTGAAGGCTTGATAACTGGGACTCTTTTGCCAAATTTGCAAAAAACTGTAAAGCATGTGTACAATTAGCGCAAGGGACTGTGCATTTGGCATTGTATATTAGCTTACTATTATGCTTCCAACTGTGGTAGTAATGAACAAACCAAATAAATTCATAGTGCTATAATGTATAACTCACAGTAATGAGGCAATTCTAAAGCATAACATTATGTGAATTAACTTTAATAATCATGGAAAGAAGATTAAATCAATGTACTATTACATTTGAGTTCTAAAGACTTTTATTGATATTTTCTCAAGGCTCTTGGAATGGTACTGGCATACTATAATGTACTAAACAGCAGTTACTACACGTTTCACAAAGATGTTCCCTGATCTGGGGAAACAAATCAATTTTACTTTTGTCATCTCCACTTAAGTCCTGAAATACAGAGAACTTCCATTTCCCATTCCTGCTTAGATGTATTTGATGGCTGTAATATTCAGCGAAACGATAAGCTTTGTTATATGTGTTTCAAATCATCCAGCTATTACTGCTCCTATTGATCAGCTTAGTAGTTCTCAGCCTAGAAGGACAGACGTTCTAATTCTCCATTAAGGATCTCCAGAAATTGACAGAAAAATGGCTGCATTGATTTAGTCCAGACAGTTAATGTGTGTGGCTCTGGCGGTGATATATATATTTATTTTTTGTTAATAAAAAGGGAATAACCCTTTCAGAGCAAGAACATATTGCTACATTGTATTATTCTGTACAAGGAAAAGGATGCCAATAATTTAAAAGGAAACTATAATGGTTTGGGGTCAATTTAAGAGTAGGGAAAGTATAGTGTAGTTTTGAGGAAACACATGCATTGAATTATTTTGGCCTTTACCATTATTGTTTTTTAATATGACTTTCATATTTGTGCAAGCTTGCCCTTCCATATTTTCATTATTAAACTAAATATAGCGATTTGTAGGTTATCCACTGAAAGGAAATCACACAGGTTTGTTTTGTGAGAAGTAGCAGTAAAGCAGAACTATAGCACTCTACAGTAGGAAGCGTAGCTTGTATTGAGCAGATATGACTGCCCCAGATATGAAGCACCTAAGTATATAATTAAAAACTATCAATAGATACTAGACTAAA
>NW_017306361.1:1587848-1607790 GCF_000935625.1 Nanorana parkeri | reverse complement strand
ATGTAATATTTGCATTAAACTGATTTTGTTACATTTAAATGACTGTCTCACTGTTGTTAGAAGGTGGACCCTCCTGAGAAAGTTCAAACTGAACTCCAGCATCACAAATATTGTCAAACTATAACTGTTATGTGTATTTGTAAATTAATCTTGGTCCTATGTTCAACTATTTTGCCTGCAAAAAAAGACTGCTTGTGATTTGTGCTTGTGTGTGTGCTGCTATCTTTCCTTATGTGGTGACTTGTATACAACCCTTCCTCTGTAGTTTTCTGCAGGCAGCGTCTAGAGAGAGGATTTGCTGAATCCAACCTAGAACTCTCCACCTTCTCTCTCCACAGAAAAATATATTTACATGAACGTTTTTGTGCCCAGGGTTCCGTTTTTTTTAATTACCCTAAGGATTTTCTTTATAAGGAAAGGATATTTAAAGTGTTATAGTTAACAAAAGAAAAAAAATACTGTTTGACCAAGAGTCACATAAATTATTTCGGAATGGATAGATATAAAGAGGACATCATTTGTTTGATATTTATGAATTGGGGAAACAGAAATTGAACCCTTAATTACACCACTATGGAATTATGCTCTAAGCTTGCTAAGCTAACACTAATATAATAGAAACCAGTCTTTTTCAGCCTCTTCTTTCCCTTATTCATAATAAGATTAGAATTCCATGTCTGCGAATATTGATAAATGTAATGTCAGAACATTCCTCAGTAGACCCAGACAGAACATCACATATGCTGCAACACTGGGTTGGCTTTTAAATTATATTAATCAAATAACCCAAGTTAAACATTTCCATGTGCTAATGAGAAATGTTTTAGAGCATTAATACACATATTAGCTGGGGAATAAATTAGTAGGGAAATACAGCATCAAGTTTGTAAGATGCAATTTCAGAATATATCAGCTCTCGGGCATGTGGAGAAAACGGTATGAAATTAAACAAGACTCTTTATTATTAAAGCTCCAAGTGGATTCATTTGTATCTCCAAGTGGATTCATTTGTATCTTCTCTTCATTTAATTGATTACTAGTAATATTGTTAAAGTGAAGTGTTACACATTGTAAATTAAATATTGAAGAATATATCATAAGGGATTTAATTCCTACAGTATTATTATATTGTACTTAAGTGAAAGAGCAACTAAGGGCTGCCCAGTTACTGAGTCAAAAAAAGGTATATTTATGTATCTGTGATGGCCACCATGCTCTGCTTTAGGGAAAACTTAAAGAAGTCTAACAGTTTTAAAGACACAGTCCCTGCTGTAATATATTGTCCCATGTTGTGCACAGGTACAAGTCTACAAGTTTTAAGTCCACAATCCATGTAATATAGTGCTCTGTTGTGTACATGTATAGGTCTACAAGTTTTAAGTCCACAACCCCTATAATAAAGTGCTCTATGTTGTGCATAGGTATAGAAATTTAGCAAATCCAAATTACATTTTCAATATCTTGTATGTAATGGCTTCATGCAGTAGTACTTGTGTGTGTGTGTGTGTGGGGGGAGGTGCAGGGTACAGTTCCAGTGGTTGTTTATATAATGGGGGGGGGCGAAAAAAAATTCTGCCCCGGGCGCCCAGAACTCTGGTTACGCCACTGGTAGTACTTATTTCCAAAGTTAACCTGTGGACATGTGTCACAGTTCACTGTCTTCAGAAATGACCTTTGCCAATAGCTGCAGCTATTTCTGCTCTCAGTAGACCAGGATCAGTCAATGTTTCTAACCTGGGGCCCATGTTTGATTCCTTTTCATCTTCCCTATTTAAACCTGCTCAATGCAAGTGGAATTTGTCTGAGCAACGACTTCTCAAAGTTTCTGTTCCCAGGCCTTTGACCTTCGTTCTAGTTCCTGACAATTTCTAAAGAGCACTGGTTGTTTTTCAACCATTCATGGGTGTCGCCTGTCTTGATTTTTGCTTTTTTGAGCACAATCTTGTATCTCAGTTATGTACTCATTGTTGTCAGCTGCTGCCAGTTTTGGTGTTTTTGAGGGTCACAACCCGGTAGTCATCCGCAGCAACGCACATAACCAGTGCAGCTTTTTTAGATTCTGTGCCTTGGCCCTTTTTTAGGGCCTACACTCATCTGGCTATAGGCATTTAATCATACACATATTCTTAATAAGCAGTGCAAAAGGTTTAAATCGAGCCATTAGTTACCTCTGTATCTGCAGACTCTCTTGGAATACATTATCCTTAAAGCTTCACAACATTTACCAAGGCACTTTAGTTGGGTTTAATCTTTTTTAACAGCTTAGAGCTCCTACCCTGTGTTCATGTTAGACATGAGAAAGCTGTAAAGCTGTAAAGTCATTATTGAGAGGTGGGAGGGTTAGAACCACTACAACCAACTTCAGTGCTTCTGTTGTTATATTTGAGGATGAATTGCTCCACAGAGCCTACAGCTTATTTGTTTTAAAGCTTATTTCCTGATTGTTAAGGATTGTTATGTGTATACACTTTAAACTCCATTGTCTGGCCACAGGTTCACTTTAATATACAGTTGACGTTGTACAATTCAGGAAGCCCCCCTTGGCTGTAGCATCAAAAATGGTTATTGCATAGGGTACTTTTGAATGCCATTAAAACACTCCTTCCCCCTGCCCTGACCTGTGCTGCATTTTTCACTAGAAACTTTGTTTTTCAGTGAAACAGGTCTGGTACATGCGCTATCTGCAGCAGTGTTTGCTGTATAAAGTAATGGCTCTACTGTGCCTGTAGACAGCACAAGCACCAGGCCAGTTTCTTTGAAAAGTAGTGTTTATAGTTAGAAAAATAGAGCAAGAGAATGCATGTATTTGTAGCACCCAAGATACTTTTTTTATTTAATTGTTGTGGTGCTCGAGCCAAGATGGACCATAGCTATAGAAAGTCCAGTTGCCCACACAGTAGCCATAGCAATTAATTAAAATCCTACCTCAGCAAAATATTTTTTTTTGCTATGGGTACCTGAACTAAAGTGGACCAACATCTTTAAAATGTATACTTACATTAGCTCAGCTCGGCATAATGAAGGTATAAATAAATAATCCTTGGCAGGGCCATGGACATTGTGCAATACAATGTAGTCACCGCTGCTACTATAGTGTATTACAGCATCTTGTATGAATAAGAATAGCCATTGTTCTAAGCGGCTTCCCATGTGCTGTTAAAACAATGCAAGTCCTAGTGGCCCTGCCATGGATCGTTTACTTACTTGTGCCAAACTAGACCAATTTGAGTATATGTACATTTTTAAAGCTAGAGTTCAGCTTTAAGAATTAACACTCAAAACAAGAACCTTGTCATTATGGTGGTTAAACTGCTTGACAGTGGTAAGAAAAAAAGAGTTCTCAACCCTTGCTGGGTGTACCTCTGGGATCATTTCTGATGTGTTCAAGAGGTGCTTCTGACTAGCTTAAAACTGACATTCAAAACATTTGAAAAATAAAAAATAAAATATAAAATTATAAAATAAAGTGAGTTCTTTATTACAAATTATACTGTGATCTCACATTGCAACCCACAGTTGCACAGTCCAGAAAATTGACACTTTTACTTACAATCAAAAGCAGAAGAGGTTGTTTTTTGTCATGGTGCTGGAAACCTCAGAGGGTTTCACAAAAGGAAAAAAAGATAATTGCAGTTAAAATGTTTTAATTTCTTCAGCCATAGCCAGTAGTTCAGCGTTCTTCCAAAAATTAATATAAATGGCATTACATACTTATGTTTAAGATATAAAGATAACTGTATCTCAGAAAGGACAGCACAGAGATAAGAGTGATTAGCACCCTCACTTACCTACCACTGTCCTTTTCAAATATAATTCCTGGAGCTCTCTTTAATGCCAACCCCACATGTAGCAATGTGATTGCTTGATATAACAATGTTTGCACAATATGTGTAACTTAATCAATAAACTATTACTTTCATTGAAATAGAGTGATTGAAATGATTATAATTCAAACAAATCAATATTGCATTTGTTTTGTCAAATCCTTTTTTTTTTTTTTTTGGTGGCGGGATAGACATGAATCTCTTTATCATGTATATGCAGGTCCTAGGATGCTTTCACATCAATGTGCCTCTAATGTTTTTCTTCCTCTTAGATCTCTGTATAATGCTTTCTGCTGCTATTTTTTCCTTTGTGTGCAGAACACAGCTCTGCAGCAACCGTCTTTAAAGTGTGTGCCTGTGCGCTTTACCCTCTCACCCTCACAACCTACTCCAGACCCCATTAAATCACATCAGATAAATCTGTCAGTTCTGCTGTGTCTGTCCTATTCTGTTATTCCAGACTGCTTAGATGAATATTTCTGTGTGCAGAATATCTTTTAACATTTCAATCATTAATCTCAAGCTAAAAGAACATTCTGTGCCATTATGTTTGCTTTTGCTTTGAAGAAATGTAGTAGGTTTGGTTGAGATGTTAAGATCTTGTTATATCAATGAAAAAGTGTAAGTGTAATTTCTTAATTATGTTTACATTATGTTTCCTGTGTAATGTGTTTTACATAATTGTACATTACCTTTGCATTATCACGGAATGTTTAATTTTAAGGATTTGCGAGGCTCATTTAAAACCTGACTCAAGCTTTTAATCTCTTACCATTCTGAATGTCCTCTTGTAAGCAGATTCCGCAGCTTATTGGCCAAATACTGTCTGGCAAGGAGTGCAGTTTCTGTTTGTGGGCCTGGATACAACATGATATCATCAGTGGCAAAGCGAGAAGGCAATATCACAATTATTAACCACCTTCTATGTATTTTAGGGCCTTTGCACATTGGGAATCCTCTACAGGTTTATCTGTTTGGAGAGCCATTATGTGCCCCTAAGTCCCAAAGAAAATTGTCAGATGCCTTCCCAAACATAGGCAACACTGGTAATTAAATCTCTTTGCTACTCAGAATTAACCAATTGTTGGCAGTCACCTAATATGAAATTGAAATCAATGTGATTCGGATGTGATCACCATCGGCAAGTAGTTCAGGTTCAATCTCTGGGTAGCAAAGATGTTTAATTGTTTGTGTAGTCCTACTCCTCAGTGTATTCTGCAGATGCTACGATTAGCTGCTGCAGTTCAGTAGGACGTTCCCTCTGGCTTCTATGATAGTTACATCATTAGTCCATTCTTGTGTTACATATTTTGGATGATAGGCACAATTCAGAAAGCTTTACACCGGGGTAAGGATGGCTGTTGTGCCACCATTAACCTGCATGAGGTGTTGCAGAAAAAATAGCATCCAATTAAATAGACAGGGAAGAAGAATGTTGCCTTTGTGTTAATACATAGAACTGTTCCTACTGCTGAATTCCACAAAAAAAAATCCCAGAAAACCCTTTAAACCAGTTCAGTAAATTTTCCTTTACCGCTTGTCACCAGTGTTTTCCATGTCACTGGGACAGAAGAGCAAGTGTATGGCATTTTGATTGTATTGCATATTGATTTAGGATGTTTTATAGTTATATATAACTGTATCTCTTTCTGTACCTGCATATCAAATCCCTTAAGGAAGATAATAGGATCTCTGTGTTTCTGCCTTATGATGACAGTATCGATCCTCGTGTGTTGTCTCAGACATCATGTTGGCTACTGAAGAATCTATGCGTATTTACAGAACAAAGAGTCGAGTAGAAATTGTGTACAAATCACAGATCTATAAATAAGCCCTTGTGTTTGACTTCCCAGACATGAAATTCTATCAGCATCACCTTAAACCGTCTCTTCACTTTTTATCACAGTTCCTAGAGCTGGCCTTTTTTCAGCAAACATATCTGTATCTGCTCAGTATCAAGTTTATTCAGTAAAAAAGGCAAAACATAATAGTAATAAACATTTTGTTTTACAAAAAAACAATTGCAAATGTGGGTTACTATAATTGCCCTAACTGAAAGCTTTGATCTGTATTGTACTTTGTGAAACCTGCTGTTTTGCAACCATTGTAAGCCCATTGTAGGTTCAGACAATGAAGGCAATTTTCCTGTACGCCATTCTAACAGAAGTCTCAAAGCTCAAGATGTATCTTAGTTTACTTTGGGTTTATTATAATAAATTGTGTTTTTATCTAGTTTTAATTCAGAGGACATAAATAATAGGTTTAATTCAGAGGACATAAATAACCGCAATGCATGAAGCTTTACAGAAGGATGAGGACCTTTACTTTTACCCATGTGACTGTAATTTTCAAATCTCATTACTCATCAGAACTGTCATTTTTTTGAAAATAAGTGTCCTTATCCTGGTATGTTAGCATTGTGAATTGAGTCTAAAATGTTGTCTTATTATGTTCACACTAAAAAGTAATAACATGCTTACTGATTGCCTAGGGCATTTTTTGTGCATTTGTAGGATGTTGAGTGAGTGCTTTCCTCCTGTTTACCAGGTATTTCAGGAAGCCTTTAAAATGCTTAGCAAAAGGAAGGTGAAGGGAGGTTGACCACTTCTTTTCTTTTCAAAGTTTAAGCATCTTTGGTTAAAGAAGGGGGATGTGTAAAGGTATATTGAAAAGGTGCAGAAAGTGATTGCTGCTACAATAAGTCTTGGAATTCTCTGGGCCATTTCCTGTATCAAAAGACCTCCAAAAACACCTGTTAGATGGCCTGTTAACAGCTTACCAAATGCTTACAACAAATAGCAGGAATAATAAAATCACTATCGGGTGATGAAGATTATAATACCCTTTCTTAAAGCGGGACTAAATCTTTTTTATTTTTTACAACCATAAAAGCTGTCATCTTAGCTTCCGTTTAGATCTAAAGTTACATGCCTTGACTATACCTGTTTTAGAAAACAGCTACATCAGTGGGTTTATTTCTGCTTTAAGTCCTAAAGAACAAAATGGCCAATATCACTCCTATGTGACATTTTTATAAAATTTTTGAAAACATAATGGCCACAAGGCTTCCTTTAATATTAATGCAATTGGCATTCCAGAGCACCCTGGCTGCTCCTGGTTTGATTATATACCGCTTGATCTTACAAAATGTATGTGAGTAGTTTTACCATTCTATACGTTATTGGTAATAAACGTTAATGCATGAGGAGAAGGCACTGTCTCCATTTTCTCTTTTTTTTCTGCTTGCACCATAGGGCAGGGCTCACAATTTCACATCCTGAGCTACTAGCCAGGCCTTAAGAGTTACTCGCCACCAGTTGCCCCACCTAATCCCTAACCTTCCCTAGCCCTAACTCCGCCCCTAAACACACCAGCGTTGTAATGCACGTTACAGAGGTCAGTGCTGTAACGCACATTACAAAGCTCAGTAAGTAACGCACATTACAGAGCTCAGTACTGTAATGCACATTACAGAGGTCAGTAGTGCACGTTGCAGAGGTCAGCGTTGTAACGCACGTTTGCAAGGTCAGCTTTGTAATACACGTTGCAGAGGTCAGCGCTGTAATGCACGTTGCAGATTTCAGCGCTGTTACGCACGTTTGCGAGGTCAGCTTTGTAATACACGTTGCAGAGGTCAGCGCTGTAATGCACGTTGCAGAGGTCAGCGCTGTAACGCACGTTACAGAGGTCAGCGCTGCAACGTACGTTACATACAGAGGTCAGCACTGTAACGCACGTTACAGAGGTCAGCGCTGTAACGCACATTACAGAGCTCAGTACTGTGATGCACATTAAATATGTCAGTAGTGCACATTACAGAGGTTAGCTCTGTAATGCACGTTACAGAAGTCAGCGCTGTAACAGACGTTGCAGAGATCAGCGCTGTAACGCACATTACAGAGGTCAGTAGTGCACATTACAGAGGTCAGCACTGCAACACACTTTGCAGAGGTCGGCGATGCAACGCACGTTGCAGAGGTCAGCGCTGTAATGCACGTTGCAGAGGTCAGCGCTGTAATGCACGTTGCAGAGGTCAGCGCTGTAATGCACGTTGCAGAGGTCAGCGCTGTAATGCACGTTGCAGAGGTCAGCGCTGTAATGCACGTTGCAGAGGTCAGCGCTGTAATGCACGTTGCAGAGGTCAGCGCTGTAACGCACGTTGCAGAGGTCAGTGCTGCAACACACTTTGCAGAGGTCAGCGCTGCAACGCACTTTGCATAGGTCAGCGCTGCAACGCACTTTGCAGAGGTCAGCACTGCAACACACTTTGCAGAGGTCAGCGCTGCAACGCACTTTGCATAGGTCAGCGCTGCAACGCACTTTGCAGAGGTCAGTGCTGCAACACACTTTGCAGAGGTCGGCGATGCAACGCACGTTGCAGAGGTCAGTGCTGCAACACACGTTGCAGAGGTCAGCGATGCAACACACGTTGCAGAGTTCAGCGCTGCAACGCACGTTGCTGAGGTCAGCGCTGCAGCGCACGTTGCAGAGGTCAGCAGTATAAGGAAGAAAGAAAAGGGACTTACAGTTCATTTAGGTGGTATTCAGGTGCCCTCTTCTTTCTCCTGGTGGTGGTCGTGGGGAAGGGGGGGCGGTACAGAGCTCCTCCATCTACCGACACGCAACTTTATTTCCACGTCCCGCGCTGCATTCGTTTCTGTCTGTCCAATAGTAACTCTGCAGGCTTCCTCCCAGCCTATGCCAGCTGAGCTGGGCGGAGGAAGCCTGCAGGTGCCTGAAAGAGCCGAAGACAGCCGAATCTGATTCTCCTTCTCCTCGGCCGCGGCCGCTACAGAGCGGGCCAGGAGGAGTAAACACAAAGCCAGCGATCGCCGCTCTTAAGCGACAGTAGTGTTCGATTGCAGGTCCTGCCGGTGACGCACCCCCTCCATGGCATTCCACTCGCCCCCACGCAATTTTCACTTGCAAATTGCGATTATACATCATGAATTATCCCACGAGCAAACCATTTGGGGTGTTTGGAATTAGCCACTTTAAAAAAAAATTGTACTGCTAAATTGTACTGCTAAGTCTGCCAATATGCAGAAATGCATGTACTTAACCTGATGCTGAAAACACCTGAATGCCAATGCCAGGTTACATGAATACGAGTCAACAGAGGTAAAAGAAATGTGGTTCTAAGCTTCCCTGAATTAAGAAAAATATGATCCATTCTACTAATGTTGATACACTCTAAAAATAGAAAAACTACAATCAGTTTTGAACATTGAATAGATGCAGAGATTTTCAATCAAAGGATTTTTATTTAAAGAAAGGTTAATTATACCAGTTGGTACATAACAATACATTTAGCGGTAGTCCCTCCTATAATGTTTAACAAGCAGCATGATTTCAAATATTTTCTGCATATGACACATTTAGCTGATGTTTCCCTTTATCAATTCCCATTAGGATTCATGTATTTTGTGATGGATAATTTCTCATACAATGTTCTATAACTGAATCATCCATCCAGCGATTTCTACTTGTATAACCTCACACATACATGAAGTGAAAAGGTCTTTGAGGATCTCATTTGTCTAAAAGTCTGCCAGATATTAAAGTGCAAACTAACTGAAGGGTCAGTAGAGCTTTAAGATCACTGCATAAGAGTAAAGCACACTAGTTGTAAATGATCAGCCTCACACAGTGGAAGGAACGCTAATACTGAAAGCATTTTAATATGGGTGACAGTATGGCATGCATATAGGTACATCAGGTTTAACCCCTTCATGACAGAGGCCTTTTTTTCATTTTTTGTACCCATGTTATATTCCACATTTTAGGCCTGAAAATTACTTAAAACCCCCCAACATTATATATTTTCTGAATGCCAAGACCCTATAGAATAAAATGGTGGTAGTTGCAAATTTGTATGTTGCGCAATATTAGCGCAACTCCTTATTAAACCCCAATATTTAGTGACAAATTTATTTAAATGCCCCAAAACACAACAAAATACCCATGTTTTTAATGAAATATAAAAGATGAGGTTACAACGAGTAAAACGATACCCAACATGCCCAGGTTACAAATTGCGTGCATCCGTAAAACGGCGAAAAACCCCAGTACCCCAAAAAGTCCATAGAAGACGCTTTAAAAGCCCCCACAGGTCATCAATTTAGAGATACCCCAAAATACTGGCCCTAGAATTATTGCTCTCACTCCGGCGTGCGCGGCGATACCCAACATGTGTAGCGCGTTCGTCGTTTTCATACGTAGGCGCACCCGACGCGTGTTTACGTGGCGACGCTAGCGGGGGCGGGGGACTTTTAAAAATAGTTTTTTATTATTATTAGATTTATTTTATTTAAATATAATTTAAAAAACTTTTTTTTTTTTTTTACTTTACTTTGACTGCTATCACATGGGGGGGCTTGCAAGCCCCCCCATGTGATAGCAGATGGTGGTGACAGGTACTCTTTAAGGTGATGCTGGGGGTCCAAAAGACCCCCAGTGTCACCTTTACACTGGAAATAAGCTATTGAAGTGCAGATCGCACTTCAATAGCTTATAGCTGGGCTGCAGGAGCCCAGAACTGACAGCCCAGGGACCGGAAGTGATGCAATCTGCATCGCTCCCGGTCCCATAGAACGGGGAGGGGATCGATGAACGGAAGTTCGTCGACCTCCTCCCCAGCTCCCCGCGGACACAAAGATCGCCGGTCCCGGGCCCGTAGGAGGGGCAACGGAGCCCGGGAAGCACGGCGGGGGTGTCCGGCGGGGGGGGGGGGGCCCCTTCTTCGGGACGCAGAAGCGATCTGGCGACAGGTAAGTCGCCAGGATCGCTTCTGTTGTAAAGCCGACAGTCGGCTCTACAAGTTTAAACAGAGTCCCGGCGGCAAAAGTCGCCGGGAGTCTGTTTAAACAGCCCCGATGCTGGCGACGTACACTGTACGTCGTCAGTCACGAAGGGGTTAAAGAAATTAATTGTGACAGCTGGAAAAAAAACAACAACAAAAAACAGATCAGATGAGTGAGGAAGATCCTTATATTGTTATGTTTTATTAGCTATAAACAGTGTCCTTTGTCTGAAATTATTTCTGAAACACATACAGGATTGTTGCCTAGTTGCTAAAAGCCATCAATGTAGGTAGTCTGAATAAATAATATTATGTCATATTTACCATCCATAAACGTATGATTTCAAAGTGAAACCATGTGCATAATTTAACTTATTCATAATAAATATAAGGTAGCAAATATAATATGTTCTTGTAAGCAAGAATATACCTATACTGTTTCAGAAGCTATTATAAAGTAATTTAAAGTCGTTGACTTTAGTCCTTATGATGCCACTGCCCGAGTGCTTTTGAAACCTGTTTTTTAGGAGGTTTCTGATGGCGACTGTTTTAATGGACAGAAAATAAAATGTTTGACTACTCTATATTTCTAACGAAGGCAGTCAACTGTAAATTGGATGAAGGGAAATAAAACCTATGCAGTAATTAAAGTCATTGATCTGTTTATGGCAGAGCTGGATCATGCACAAAGCAACCTAGTCAGGAACCTATGGCTTGGTGGATGTCCAGGGGACCCAACTACAATCTGCATATACTTGCATCTACCAGGGGATAACCTTCATGCTCCGGCAGCAAACCAGGGGGATAGCACAATTGTTCTATACTTTCCAGCCCCTTCGTATGGTAGAATGCATTTGTGTCTTAATAGGTGGGCCATCTAATTATAGACAATGCAAATGCAGTGAATTTTCTGTTTGTGCAATCTTTACCAATATCCATAGAAGGGTTTCGGGGGGAAGGGCTTAGAAAAGCTGTTACCTTGCCTAAAGTAAATCCCCATTTGGAAATAAAGCATATTTAAAGCCTAAATGCAAACATTTTATATACAGTAATACCTTGGTTTACAAGTAACTTGGTTTGAGAGTGTTTTGCAAGACAAGCAAACATTTCTGAAAAATGTTGCCTTGATATACAAGCAATGTCTTGCAATAAGAGCAAAAGTTTGTAGAAAAGCGCTACCCAAATAAGGCTGTAGCAGTGCGAGCGATGAGTCTATTTAACGACAATGCAATGTCACATTGGATAGATTCCTTGTTAAGGTTTCACGAAATTAAAAAGATTCCAATTGAGCCAAGAGATAGCAGTGATTCTGTTAGTGATAGTGAAAGTCGTCCTACACAATAATCCTCCTCTCTCCGGTCCCCTTCACACCAGCCACAAAGGTACCGGTAATTGGTTTATTTTTCTTTATATTTTGTACAGTATTATATTACAGTACAGTATTGTAATCATTGTTATTTTTGGGTTGTGGAACGAATCATCTGAGTTTCCATTATTTCCTATGGGGAAATTTGCTTTGATATACAAGCGCTTTGGATTACAAGCATGCTTCCGGAACGAGTTATGCTCGTAAACCAAGGTATTACTGTATTGCAATTCTCAGAATTGGTGACTGCATTAGCATTAGCTGCATTAACTTTCTTTTGTCAGGGTTAATTTGTATGTGTATGTGCGCTCCTCCCCTGCCGCCGCCACTCCCGAGCTCCAAAGTGCCCGGTGTGAAGGTTAAGTGTAAAACATTTCTTACAAAATTAAAGAAGCATAACAAATTTAAAGTCACATATTAAAAAAACCATTTTTTTTTAAAGTCCTACGCCCCCACATACACACACAAACATGTGTCAGTACGCTTATGTGCAAAAATTACAATTGCCCCCACAGATGTTACATAAGACTGCAAACGTCGGAGTGTGAGTAATAATTTTAGGGCCATCAATCACTGTTAAGACTAAACTAATGAGCAGTAAAAGCTTTTAAAATTTCGCCTATGGCCAATTTTGGGTATGGTAGTTTTTTTGCGACCTTGAGGGTGCGCACAATTTTAAGGCTTGACATGTTTGGTGTCTATTTACCCGACGTGACTCCGTCTTTTATAGCTTACCAAAAAATGTGGGTAACAAGGTTTCATAATAAAACATAAGGAAAAATGTTTGGGTTTTTTTGTTAAATTCTGGTACTTTTTTGTTCTATAGTAAAAAATAAAAACCTCAGTGATGATTAAATACCACCAAAAGAAAGCTCTATGTATCCCCAAAAATGATATACAATTAATTTAAGCAAAGTGTTGCATTACTGAATAAATGTAAGTCAACATACTGCAGCGCTGAATGTGGCACATGAGGCTTAATGTAAATACATGTGGTTATGCACTTAGTGACTAAAAACATGCATGCATCATACATTCAGGGTGGAGTACAACTGAGGGAGTGGTTAATGGAGGAGGATCTGGGTGTTCTGGTAGATCATAGACATAATATTAGCATGCAATGCCAAGCCAAAGTTTCTTAAGCAAGCAAAATACTTTCTTGTATTGAACTAGGTATAGACTCAAGAGAGAGTTAATCTGCCCATATACAAAGCATTAGTAGGACCTTATCTGGAATATGCAGTTCGTTTTGGGAACCAGTTCACAAAAACAATGTTGGGAAACTGGAGAGAGTGCAGAGAAGGGCAACTAAACTGATGAGGCAGATTAGCTTTGAGGAGAAATTAGCTGAACTGAATATATTATCCGTTAAGAAGAGACGCTTAAGGGAGGATATGATTGCTAGGTATAAATGCATAAACAGTCCACATAATGTTTGGTGCAAAAGTATTCACTTTATAGGTCATTGTAAAGGACAAGGGGGGGCTCTTTGCATCTGGAGAAAAGAGGTTTAACCTCCATATATAGAAAGGCTTCTTCACAGAAAGAGCTGTAAAAATGTGGAATAAACTCCCTTAGTAACTAGTTCTAGCCAGCTCAGTTGATTGTTTAAAAACAATTGGACTCATTTCTTAATGCACATCCAGACAGAAAGGGACAGAAAATGAAAAAAGAAAATTAATGCAGCCACTACATCTAAAGATGTTTAGGTTTTTGTTTATGGGTTAGGATACACTTTCATTAAACATCTCTTTAGAATGTACATTCCAGTTAGCCTTAAAAATGAAGCATTGAAATGCATACTTCAATCTGGTTGTCATCTAAGCCAGCATACTCCTCTCACCTTGTTTATGGTGATCTGTTAATCTTAATATATGAGCACCGGTGTCTACAAATGAGCTAGCTCTGTATTCTATACTCCACCCGTTTTCTGTTACTTATTGTCTCTTTAACCTCCCTGGCGGTATTCCTGAGTCTGGCTCGGGGTTAATTTGCAGTACCAGGAGCGGTAACCCAGAGCCAGACTCGGGATTGCACAGAAAAGTGTCACTTACCTTGTCCCTGCGAGCCCGGGGTGTCCTCTGCTGTACGCTGCCGGCCGATGCCGGCATCTGAGTTTTAGTTTTTCGTTTTTGGGCGTCAGCGGGGGGCGGGAAATTCAAAAGTGAAAACATGACATTTAAACAGAATACAATGTAACCTGCTATGATTACACTTATGTATCAAACTATTTCACTTCAATTTTGTCCCTAGAGCTTTGTCCAGTGCCCTGTCTGCACTTTTACTGTTCTTTCTGCCTGGAAACTTGTGAATGTCCATGGCATTCAAAAAGCGTCCCTTTAGGTCAAAAGCGGTTTTAGACCAGGTAGAAAACAGCGATAGTAAATTAGAATCACTTGCAGAATTGAGCAATATTTTCCAACGAATCGCTATTGCTTAATTCTGCAAGTGATTCTAATTTACTATTTTCTTTGGGATGCTAAAATCCTGAATAATCATACCGCCAGGGAGGTTAAAAGAATAAAACTGTGCAATACAGAATAGTATTATAAAAAGCTGCAGGTCAAAGAAGGCTGTTAAAACTGCCTAAAGGAGAATTATGGGGAGACACTGTCACACATTGGCTCTTTAGATCGAGAACTGAGTGATCACACACCGCTGATTGCTCAGTTCCCAATCTTCTCCCTGCAGAGAACGGTGACCTCTCTGTTCCTCCAGCACTGACTGGAAGGACAGATGGTGAGGGGATGGGCACAGCTCCCCCATCCGTCAGCCAGCTGTCAGGGGCGGGGTGGATCCCAACAATAATGTCGGGAACTTTCCCAGTCGCAGCATGGCTCTATGCTTTCAGCATATAGCGGGCAATAGCCTGCTATATGCATATTTTTGGGTCACAGGAGGACATATTAAATGCCCTCCTTTGACCCTAAAGAGAACTATGACCACAAAAGGTTGGGGCAAAGTTCTCTTTTAATCTGTTTGCCTGAGCTTTCAAAACATTTAGATTAATGTATATTGAGTAAGTTGCACCTTGCTAACCGAATCTAACTTTAGTAAGTAACATTGGCTGTTGATTGATAGATTTCACTTTTTGTGCTGAGTTGTTTTTAAATGTCACTGTTTATAAATATCATCAATGGGCTAGTCATCTAAGCTCAACATTACAATAGTCTCATTAAATATTTCTATTCAGGTTTAATACGTTTTCCACAACAACTGTCAGTTGTCATTGGGACAACTTTTTTCATTGACTAGAAATGTAAAATAACTCCAGGCGCTACAGCACAATGAAATGCAGCTTGAAATTGGTCTTTTATCCACTTTAATTTATTTTTGATGCCGCTCGCAGCTCCAGAATATCTATCGTACCTTGTTATAAAACTGCCTTAGTGTAAATTTTACCTGCATGTCAAGCAGAGCCTGGCCTATGTTAATTATATACCGAGGTGTGGATTTGTAATATTTCACATCTAAAGAGAGGTTTAAAGCAGCAAGCGAATCAATAAATACATAATATAAAGGTTATCAGAAATAAATAAAAAGGTCTATTTGTCTGCTGAGTGACCAATTAATAATATGAGTATTTGGCGCAACTGGGCAAAGACACTGATATTCAAATTATATTCTTCGCCGAACAATTGATGCTGTGAACCGAAAGGAGAATTATATATTGTGCTTGCCTGAATTATCCATGCATCACTATGCATGCAGAATAGTGGGCCTTGAAAAAACAAATCTAGGTACTTTAGGAAATAAGAGTAATGTAAGAGGAGGTGATTTAGGGTTCCCCATGTTTCTTTGTCTTTCTTGGCTAGTATGGTTGATTTATATTTTATGTCTATTGTGTAGTTTTGTCATCAATTAGCCTCATATTTGCAGCATTAGATTTTTTTTCAGTCTCAAATGGATGTTTGAAATTCCATCATCTGTATGTAATTTTTATAGGAAAGCAATTATCTTTTGTGGCATGTGAAGTATCAGGCTCCTGTAGTGTTTGAAACTATTAGACAGAGGAAGAGGACAGGAAGTAGGTATTGACAGTTTTTCTTTTTTTAATCAGTGTTTGCTTTTTATTATGAAATGCATCATTTGGGCAAAATGATCCATAATATTATAGACCTGTCATAGAAAGGCATCTGTTTAAAAAAGATTATGTACTTATGTAGGTTTTAGACAACGGTTAAATAGAATGCAAACCCAACCATAAAAGTGTATTTAAATCTAAGTTTTAAAGTGTAGTATATATTGCAGCTTACTAGTCCTTAAAGGTGGTGTCTGAATTAGCCCTTTTTTCCATTTTTTTTTTTACTTTTTTCTCATTCATTTTTACCTGGTGATCCTGCCAATAACACACTTTCTATATTTGGAGGGAGACTCTCAAATAGCATTCTGTCTCTATGGAGGAGCAGAGTTGTATCCCTAGGACAGAATGGTAGAACACCTCACCCTCTTCTTTTCTACATAATGTGGACAGTGTTTTGTAGTTCAAAAAGATAGCTGGTAACAAGTCAGGACACAGTAGAGGCATAGAGCACAGGACATTATCAACTCAACATTATCAAGGATTTACGGATATATTTTTGTACATATAAAATATTTAACAGACCAAAAGGGAGCAAATTAATTGATGGCGTTTACTTTAAAGTGATATTAAACCCTCCTTTGTAAAATACATATTTATTGCCATACCTCAAGTACATGTGTTGGTGCTGTTTTGTTTTTCAATTCAAGCGACTCTTAGCAGGACAATCTGTCCACAAAATCTGTTCTCCCTAGATGGTGGCTCCGTTGCCTTGCAAGTGCTCCCTGGAGCCACCCTCACATGCGCTCTCCCGCTAGGACTGTGTCATGACATTCACAGCACCACAAAGCAACCAGCAGGTAAATTGCAAAATGCACACATGCACAAAGAAGAGGTCAGCAATGCAGGGAATCATGGGACATTTAGTGACAATCCTCTGGAACAACAAACTGTGGCTTGATTTAAGCATTACACGCTCCCTGGCTGGAAGTTCAGCGTAGTACTGCAAGAACACTGAGACCAATAGAAGCAAAAAGTTTGGTTTTTTGGGGGAAAAAAGGTTAAAGGAACTGGCGATAATAAATAGTAATGTGCTGCTGAAAGTAAAAATATTTATTATGACTAGGATTTAATACTACTTTAAATCTTATATAAGCTTGAACATGCTTAAATATGTAGCTGTAATAATATAATATTGTGAGCCCCTGCCATGAGGGTCTTTTCTTAGGCAGTTATTATATGGTGATAATGCTCTCTCCCTTTGTCACAATTGTGTTCCTTCATTGTCACCTAGTCACACAGGCTTACAGTGGAGACTACATGTCACCACTTCAACACACATTACACATAGTCCATTGTTGTCACTCTAAGGAAACCTGCACTGAGAAATGCCATGCAGCCATCGCTTGAGCATTTGCATGTAGACCGGACGTGTCTGTTTTATTCTCTCATGAGATAAAGCAGGATTCCACTCCCGTTCCTCTTTCACAAGCATAAACATGCATGCTTGGCAGATCTGAAGATAGATGGTGATGGAAAGATTTTAAAAGGATAATTTAGTAATGCTTTCCAGGGAACTACCATCTATGCCCCATCTACCTTTTACAGGGTCAGGGGTTTCCTTTACTGGTAAAGCAGAAATTGCCATAGTTGCGCAGGGGACTTGGTTTAGCTTTTTCTGGACCCAAGCTGCTGGAGTATGTGAGGGGTTGAACATAGTAGATATGGGCCTTTCTTTATTAAAATCAGCCGTGCATCGGCTTGCTTCTTAGCAGTGACAGCTATCTCCGCCCAACAGTTTTCTATTGTCCGGCAGTTCTGCTGCCGTAAAAAAGAGAAAAAATCTCCCGGGCGCTCTGGGAGCCTTCCGTTCCCGGCCGCCCATGAGAAAAACACTGATTTTTTTTTCTTTATTCTGACACGTAGCCGTGTCAGAATAGAAAAAAAACAAAAACGTTTTTGCCCATTGGAATGCATTGCTGCAGTTCTCCATCAGCAGAGGGCGGGTACAATGCTAGTTTACTATTGGCTATTGCAAATTGAAATAGCCAATAGGAATCTAGCAATGCATTCCAATGGGCAAAAAACTTTTTTTCTATTCTGACACGGCTCCGTGTCAGAATAAAGAAAAAAAAGAAACAGCAGTGTTTCGCTCAGCTTCGGCTTTCAGCGCGGCTCAGCCGAGCCGATGCATATGCATTCGGCTCGACTGAGCCGCTCGGCCACGTTCGGGAGCTGTATGGGCTATAGTGAATAGCCCGTACAGCACCCCTTCGGTTCTACTGAACCGAAGTGGTCCTGGGGCCGAAGCTACGGCTAGATCCTTTAGCAGCTTCGTGAATAGACCCCTATATTTTGTCGCACACTATCCAAATATAAAAGTATATATTTTTTTTAGATGGAGGGGCAGTAAACATACTTACACACAAGTACTCGTATACATTCAATGACTTACCTGCTGATTTATACATACCTTTGGGAAATGTTGCCCATTGCAAACAAATCACATTACTGCAATCCATTCTAAGTGTAGTTTAGTGGAGTAAAGATAATGTCTAATTAGCTGCTTTGTATTTAATTGATTCTTTTTATAAGATTGCTCATGTATCATAGACTTTTGTATGTGTAAATACTTATAGATGGGTGAAACACAGTGCAAGTGGTGCTGTTACTTTCTATGCATTTCTGTCCCTTGAAATTGGATGTAATACTTGCAAACTGACATGACACATACAGTACTTTGGTCTTCTTTTTCCCTTCTTCCTCTGTGACCTTTGGAATTTTCCACATAAAGTTGTAAAACCACAGAATTCATAATATTGGTGTTTTTGAGGTTTAGAAGGAAGAAAAAAGCAATAAAGGTTTAAGAATTAAAACTGTTTCATCAATCCCGTCTGGAACATTGCCTCATGTAGTATTAATCATCAACGAACAACAGTCCAAAAAACAGGAAACTCAGGCTTAGAAAATATTACCTCTGCTACATTTTTCATGTGAAGTTTGTTATTTTGAAGCCATGGAATGATATTGTTGGCTCATTCTGGCCTCAAAGTGTATGTTAAGAACAGGTCATTTTTCTCTGACAAGCCAGATCACTTTTGTGTTGCTTAAAGAAACCTGCTGTTATGTCCTGTAGTAATTCAACTATAGCACGTTTACCTATTAATTATTGTATTCTTAATACATATTTACAATGCACATCATTATTGTCACCAATGCAGCAGACTTAAATGCACCATTTCACCCAATGTATAAATGGGACATTGTTAGTCAAGATATACAATGTCATATTTAGTTTTTTATATATATATTTTTGTGTTAGGAAAATATGTAATTTACTAATTTATGATGATGTTAGCATCTTAAAAGGTAAACATAGCTGTTCAGATTAATTTACAGTAATACTAAAATCTTACTTTTCACATCAGGGTTGTTATGATCACAATGTTGTTGTTTTTTTAATATTTCCGGGTAATATATTTATATACATAAATACTAGAAGTATACTCTAACACACTAAACTATACTGGATTATGTTAAATTATCTTTAAATGGTTTATTTAATACATTGTTTTGTTTTTTTTATATTGGTTTATATTACTATTAATACTGAGTCTTCATGCAGCAAGTCAAACCTGGTACCTGGTATTAAGTCTAGTGGTCACCTGCTTGGCATCTTTGTTCAGCACTTCTGAGCTGTTTGATCTGTTCTGCTGCGTATGCTAGGTTGCATAACAGAGATCCCAGCTTGCAGGAAATAAGAAGCCTCCATCCTGCTCTTTGTCTAGTGTTGAGTTACGACCGGGGCCGGTGCTGCCACTAGGCAAACTAGACAGCCACCTAGGGTGCATTGCTGCCTAGGGCGCAGCCTCAATCACTCACAATCCTCCCCCCCCCCCCCATGGGCACCCCCCCTTTTTCAAATTAAA
>NW_017306361.1:1570437-1587772 GCF_000935625.1 Nanorana parkeri | reverse complement strand
GCCACCCCGTCTATTTCAAATTGCAAAATCCAATAGCAGGCTGGCATTTGCACCCACCCACTGAGCAGAGGAGCGGAACTGAGAGGCAACTCTCTCTTAGGTCCTCTCTTCTGCTCAATGGGTGGGTTTTCAATAGCCAGTCTGCTATTGGCTATTTCAAACTAAATTACATCCACCTGCTTCCTGCGGAAGCTATCCGGCAGGAGAATGGGGCCACCCGCGAGGGGTATTGGGGGTTGCGCCCCGGGGTGCAGTAGCTGGTCTTGCCTGGGGCGCGGATTAGTCTAGCACCGGCTCTGGTTACGACAAAATTTGACTAATACAAGCTAGTATAGGAATAAAGAGTGGTCAGAGATTGGAAGCCATTAAATGCAAGGCCTGGTAGAGCCAGGATCCACCACTAAACCAAGGGGCTGTCCAATATTTTACACAATGTAACAGATTAATAGCAACAAGGACTGAAAAAAAATCAGTGCAGTCTGAAACATACAAAGTGGCTGCCCTCGGCAGCTTTGTGAATAGACCCCATAGTGTACTGTATTTTAGTATTAATCTTTAGTAATATAAAAAGTAACATTTATATGAAGTATAAACCAAAAAAATATGATAAAAAGTGTGTCATAATTTGATTCTATATTTGTCTACCAACAACTGTGTAGTGCAAGGGTCTGCCTGATTGCATATATTTGGAAAGAATTGTTTAAGTAGATGCTTATATTGATTAGTTGTTGTATTTAAATCTAAAGGAGATTGTAGTGAGATTAGACACCTGCTGGATGACAGACAGTTCTGTTTTTTGGGCTGTTCTGTCAGCCAGTCCCTTTTGCCTGGATGAGTGTATATGACTATTGGAACCAGTTTGTTTGCGTTAATAGGGAAATACATAAGTCTGAATCAAAATATTGTTAATGCCATGACTGATAATTGGTTTAGAGCAGGGATGGCCAAACTCCAGCCCTCCAGCTGTGGTGAAACTTCAAATCCCTTGAAACATCTCTCTCCGGGAGTCATGTCTGTGAGAATCTTGCAAAGCGTCATGGGATTCATAGTTCCATCACAGCTGAAGGGCCGCAGGTTGGCTAACCCTGGTTTAGAGCAACTAGTATATATACAGTGTATATGTTTGTGTGTGGATGGATGCCAAAAGTGGGCTTTTGGTTAATTTTTTTTGAGCACCAGTCAACCACACCAACCACTGAGTAGATAATGTACTTATAACACTTCTATATATGTCAGACATCTTTTAAAGCATACCTAAAACAAAAATATATTATTATATTGCAGCTTACCCGTCCTTAGATGAGGTGGCTGCTTTAGTTTTCTTTTTCCAGGCTTTCTTTCCTTTGTTTTCACCTGGTAAATCTGTGATTGTGTTTTCCCGTATTGGGAGTGGGCTGTCTGTGTGAAGAGTTTACCAGTGGAGTTTCCTTCCATCCATTGCACCTGCTCAGTGAAGAACAATTTGTTTTGGGCCTTTTGGGAACTAAAAGATTCCAAATGTGCTTGGGCTTGAAGACTTTTGGGTAGCAGCACGGGGGTTAAAAGTAAAAGCTGCATAGCAGGAACTTCTTGGTGAACCACCCTTTCCTTTTCTCTACTGATACTGTTGATAATACTTATTTGCTAAGTACAAACACCTCTGAGAAAGCCTCTCTTGAGAGAAGAGTGTGTGTTGATGGACACATAGAAGGAAGCCTTTTATTCCAGCAATGTTGTCAGTGAATTAATGACAACCTAAAGGGGTTTAACTGCATTGGTTCTTGGGGGCCAGGGTACTGAGAATAACTGAGTGATCTGAAATACATGTATGTTGCTGTAGACTCAATGATGTCTGAGGTGCCTGGTACCAACTCAGTATTTGACAATGAGTTATGTGTTTTAGATTGGCACAAATATAGCTTGAAGGGATGTAGCAGGTGCCACTTTGAACATTGAACATCATTTGTTAAATAATTTGTTAAATATAGTAGAAAAGGAAGGTCATCCCGAATTACAGACTGGAAACCTGCCTGAAGAAGGTCTATAGAACTATTAAAGTCTCCTATAGCTATAACGGGGATTGGGAGCCTATCACTGATACATTATTTTTTATGGATAAAGATAGACACCCATCTTGCATAAGAGGAATGGTATGAGTGAAAAGCTTGTTGGCAAAAGCACCATTCAGCATATTTGTAAGTATCAATGGTAATATGACTTTCTTGCAGACAGGCTATAGATGGCTTGTGATAGAATACAATTAAATATAGCCTGCCTTTTTAAGGAATCTCTAAGACCCTGTGCATTCACAAAAACTTTACTAAGTTGGTGAAGAGACATAGAAAGGTTTAAAGTGCTGTCCCCATGGGCCGAACAGTGCCCGTGTAAACTTACGTTAACTTACCCTATTTTGTGGATTTACTTCTTCTGTTTTATAAAGATGGTTTTAAATGTATCATTTTTTTTATTTAAAGGAAACTTGTGCTCAAAGAAAAGCAAAAACCCTACATGGGATAAGTCACATGCTCATTAACTTCTCGGAGATATGCCTCTCCTCAATTTCTTCACTGTACCCCGAAGTACCAGACAACTTTACTCCATCTCCTTCACATTTTACTTTCCCTCAAAATGCACAAAAAAATGCCTCCCATTGCATAGTATTTCTTACACACTTTATAAAAGGGTTTAAAAAGCGACTTACAAACAGCCGCAATTCTCACAGATATCCACAAGCTCCAACAATTCAGTAGCGTCTGAGTAACAGGAAACATGTGTATGCCCCACCTCCCAACATGTTTCGCCATAAGACTTCCTCCAGTGTAGTGATGCACGCTACCCCTGGAAACAGTCTTATTATTGTCCCACATTGATTCTTATCTCAAAAATGCTAGTCTATTGGCTGTCTCTGGCCTACTTTTCTAGTCACTAGCCTAGAACAAATGTGCCATCACAACTCCTGATCTGAATACTTGTTTCAAGTCAGTGTTTGTAAATGTTTTTAAGCCTTTGGATCAGTATAATAGTCAGGCAGCTGATTTTGTCAAGAGATTTCAACAATGGCAGTCTGCATAGTCATACAATACAGACTTCCTCTATTAAATCGGCCTCATTGTGTGAAGAAACCCAAACATTCAATTCTTATTCATCTTTCAGCTGCATAGAGTACAGGTTTATTTAATAAAAAATAATAATAGTATGTCATTTGTACACACTTAAACAAGAATATTCTTTCCCTTAATACAGACTTTGAGCATATAGATGTGATCTTTTTCATTGGACCTTTGAGAGTAAGTAGTATAAGACTCCCATAAGACTTTGCAGTGGCCATAACCTTCTCTAAACAATCCATGAGAGGGCTGTTTCTTGCAGCTCTGTAGTTTTATATACACATTATTAGCCACAATATGTTTAGGTTTCTCACCTTATTTCCCACATGTTGTCCCAAAGTGAGTTGAAAATTAGTGCATTGGAATATCTGGAATAATTGCATGTTCTTGGAGTTTTAAAAAATGCATATAAGATGTTATCCCATCAGCTATAAAAATGTCATAGAGCCATTCATCATTGACTCAGTTTAGTTGGGGAATAGAGATTTATACAGCCGCTTTCCTCTTTTCGATAAATACTTTCTAACACACCTGCAAGTTCACTTTTCATCACAACTCATCACATTGTTCCTCATGTTTCTTTCAGTATAATTGATATCCGTTATGAAATAGTTACTGATCTCAGGTATTTTAAACAGAATAACATACTTTTCCAATTAAAGTGATATTAAAGGATATTTTTTTTCCATCCCCCCAATGTTAATGTCAGCACTTACCTTAAATTATGTCTCTTAATCCACTCTTCCTCTTCTTTCCTGTCCTTTTCAGCCTTCTCTCCAGCGCTGCGGCGGGTGTCCGATCCAGCGCTGACTTTGCTGGCACTTCCTGTCCCACTGTGTCTGCATGCGGGTGCACGCGTCCATAGACTTACCTTGCGTCTCTCATTGTCTCCCGGCCGAAAATCCGAACTGCGCATGCGCCCGCCCCAAGATACTTTGCGGCTGCCTGAGCAGTTTCGAAATCTCGGACGGGAGCGCGCAACGAAGACGGGTAAGTTTAAAACGCTTTTAAATCTTTTCTTAAATTTGTCAGAGGCAGGCGGTTGGCCAAGTTCGGGAGCTGTACGGGCTATAGTGAATAGCCCATACAGCAGCCCTTCGGTTCTACTGAACCGAAGTGGTCCTGGGGCCGAAGCTAGCCGAAGGATCGGCCGAAGCTACGGCTAGATCCTTCGGCTGCTCCGTGAATAGACCCCCTTGTGTTGACCTTTCCCCAACAGCTTTGATGATATTGTAAAATTGAAAATTTTAAGAAACAATGTGACCTTGATGATCCTTTGACTTGAAAAGTCAGGACAGAAATACATTGCAACATACATAATGAAAATATTTGCTAAAATTTTTAATAACTCCATTCAATAAATGTTAGTCTTTTGAAACCCTTTTACCAGCATATCCCAGCCTGACAAATATCGGCACACATAATATTGGCTTTCTGTCAGTATCAAAGAGATTGCTCTCCAGGGAACAGTGTGAAGATCATTAAAGAACTGGTATTAAGAGGGCACTGCAGCTTTGTTCATATAATCACAAAGTTTCATTACTGACCTTTTTAATAAAGTGCGGAACCTATGAAAGAGAAAAAGACGCCGTCCTTTGTGTATTAAATGCACTTTTCCAACTTGTCTCATTTATTCATCTTACTGACAGCTTTCACTAGAAACATTATTAAAACAATGTTTCCAGCTATTATATTCTGACATTTTTGCCCAGTTTAAAACCAATATGTCCTCCAAGGCTGAAACTTCAGCCTGTTCCACAATAAAAACACAAGACTGTGCATGTGTAAAAGGCAAAGACAAGCTTTCTGTGCTGCTTTCTATTAGCCAGTCAGCATCTCCTTACCATTCTGCGAGGGCAGGTCAGGGCATAAAAAAATGAGTAGCTTACATTTTTATTTCATTCAAATAAGCAGCATTCCCCATAGTACATTCCATATGTGGGAGGCTAACATGTTAGCCTGATTTGTGGGAGGAGTCGCCGGCCCGTCGGTCCTCTTAAGCTGCTCGTCAGGCTTCCGGGGAACGAAGGTATCCGACGGCGCAACCCGCCCTCCCAATCCCCCAGTTGCCGCACATCGCACACAGGGTATGCCCCCTTATTGGCGTACCGTCCACCCGGACCATGGCACATCTCAGGTCCGCATGTTTGTATTGTTGTCAATTTTGTATAGTACACAGGTCAGAGACATTTCTGTAGACAACGGACGTATGGGTCGTCAGCAGGTGGCGCAGGGCAAGCGCTTTCCAGTAACAGGTAAGTAGACTCTGAGTACAAATAGCTGTTAACAGGCTAATCCATAAATGATGGTAGGAGACCACTGTTATTTAATTTGTTATAAACCAACACCTTCCTGCATTCTCCTTTTGCCTGAATCTACCTAGGGCCCAGTGGTGTAATATGGGATTTGGTGCAATAACTAATCCCCACATTGATCTGGAGCCCAATGTGCAACATTAGTGGTCTGCTCTCTGTTACTGACATTTCTTTTTATAATACTCTGGGATTATTTACAAAGCTGGAAATTCTCAGGTTGCTGGGTGTTTTTTGCAGTCTCACTGCAAGAACCATATTATATCTTGGTACATCTGTTACATCTTGGTTGTAGTTATACTTTGTCTTTGCAATTTGGAATCCCTATCTGAATCCAGTTTCATTCACTGGACAATTGCTTTTTTTCATTCTTCAAGAGAAAATCCTGGTGTCAGTAACATTGTTAGTTACCACCTCCAATCTGTTTTTAGCATTTATAGTTTGCAGATGGAGAATCATTCATTATATCCATAGTTCATCATTTTATCTTTTTTTATTGATTTCTGTGGAAGATCGGTCACCTTTGTTCCTGTTTGTTCACCATCACCCATTGAATGTCCTACAGACATGGATTTTAGCCCCAGATTTTTATCTAATGAGTCCTTTACATCTGCAAAATATTAATGTAATAAATAATGTTAATCTATAGTGCAGAAGCTTGTATACATTGGGTGTTTTCAGGCTGATCCCAGTAAGTGACTATTTCAAGTCACACACTCTTTTGTGGATCTATTAACAGGTGTACATTGGACTGGATGTTTAAGAACTATTCACACCACTGTGCTTCAGTGCCACGCAGTAACACGCTTTATTGGTATGGTGCGCCACAGTGCATGAATGGCACCCAGTGCACGTTCCCAATGCATCTCTGTTGTACTAAGTCTCCAGGAGTGAATTTTGGTCCATTGTGGTGCTTTAGTCCGCCTATTCAATGAATGGGCTGCTCTAACACAACACATGTGTGTTAAGCACACCATGATGGAATGTCTTAGTATGAATGGGCTCTTAATACAGAACTTCAGACAAATGTAAATTTTTAAAAGGTTACGTGTACTGTGCAAAAAAATGTTTAACCCAAAAGTACAATTGTAACAATAATTTTCCTTTATACTGTTGTTTTTTTTCTTTCAATAACATATGCTATAATTTAGAGATTGGGTGAAAGTTTTAGTCTACTATAACACATTTGGTAAGTTAAGAGACACTTTCAACAAACCCTTGTCTATCAGGATAACCATCTCTAAAGTACACACCTAAGCATATCCTAGGCTGTATTTGTTTGAAAATGATTTTCCTTCGCTGTGTTTAAAATAGACCTGGAGGGTTAATCACAAAGCTGCCGAAGGCAGCCGAGTGAATAACCCACCAGAGGTGATGTGAGCCAAACGCTGTTCGACTATTCACTTCAGGCTTGTACAGCTGGTTTCACCCGTGCATCAGCTGAAATCTTCTGTACATCGGCTGGCTTCGGTTCAGCCTAACATGAGCTTAGCTGAGTCGAAGTGCAGAATGAGTTCGACTCAGTTGATCCAACATCTGGATTGGCTGAGCCAAAGCTCCGGCAGGCTACTCGCTGCCGTTTGCCCTATTCTCATAGGGGCCGAACAGCAGTGAGTGAATAGCCGAATGTTGCCGAGCTTGGTACCGAGCAGAATAGAAAATCAGTGAAAAAGTAGTAAAAAAAAGTTGATTTAAAAAAAAAATTTCAATAAATGATACATTTAAAAAAAATAAAGATTTCTTTTAAAAAAACCAAACAAACAATTGGGCGGAGCTACCAGTGACGTCCGTCTCTGCCCAGTTGTCATAGTTTAATGACAGTTCAGTGTCCCCAGGTAACTTGGGGATGCCGATCTGTCATTTCATTGCAACTAGGTGCTGGAAGGCTTTCGGCCTGCTTTGGGTGTCACTTTGGCTCAGTCGAGCTGAAGCGTATGTCTTTGGCTGAGCCGCTCATCCGCCTTCGGGAGCTGTAGGGCTATAGTGAATAGTCTGTACTGCAGCCCTTCGGTTCTACTGTACCGAAGGGCTCTGGCGGCCGAAGCTAGCTGAACGATCAGCCGGAGCCTGTTCATTCATAACTGGGGACACATAGGGGTCTATTCACTAAGCTGCCGAGGGTAGCTGAGTGAATGACCGTTCTGAAGTGAAGTGAGCCGAACACTGTTCGGCTATTCACTTCAGGCTGGTACGGCTAATTTCAGCCGTACATCGGCTGAAATCAGCCGTACATCGGCTGAGATCAGCCGTACATCGGCCTGCTTCGCGTGGCTTCGGGTCGTATATATATATATATAATTTTTTTATTTTTTTATTTAAGTCTCATCATTACTTTCATGCTTACAGAAAGTTAAAATTTGTATTATGTAGCCCACAACTGGTAAAACAACAGCATAAACAGAAGAACAAGTAATTGTTTTCCCAGCCACTTGCCACTTATAAATAACCATATTTTTTTCTTGTGGAATCTGTTATTTACTTAGAAGTAACTTGACCTCCCTTTTCATTGCCTTTAACCATGGTGCTAAAACACATTTACCCAGGCTTGCAAGTATTGTTGATAGAACTTCCTGGTTTTCAAACCATCTGACGGTACGATGGATACAGCATGCCCTACCAATTCCCTTCTCATGGCTTTATAAGTGAACACAGATATTTGGACACACTGCAGTATCAATGTGACAGCATCTGGCATTCATGATTGAATAAGAAAAAACAATATAAAACTTACATAAGCACTTTGGTGCTTGGCAAGAGTAGGGGCTACGGGAATTAACACATTGATAAAAAATATCAGGTTGCGTAGATTGTAAGATCTTTTATTTTACTACAAAGCTAAATATAAAACTTTAGGGAAATTATACTTCTATATTGAGTATATATTCATGACATTATAATGCAATACTAGATAATCATTACATTTTACTGACATTTTTGCTTAGTTCTATTTGAAAGTCTGTTTTATATATGTTTCCATATTTGTACTCCAACAATGAAGTGTAGTACATTTGTTGTATAATTTTAGAGTAACAAAATGGAAATGTCAATATTAATAACCATTTTATGGTTCACTATAATTACTATAATATAGATCTGAATCTCTTGTAAGATTTTTTTCTTGCACATTGTATACCTGATAAGGAAAGGCAGCAGACAGGATAAAGCAGGTTTTGGGTAATGCTAGCCAACATGCCAACCATGGCAACCCGACAATTTGTTTCTATGATTTTGTTTCTAAAACAATTAAAAATACACGTTTGGGGGGAATGGATCTCAGAACGCAATAGACTGATGCACATGGAAGAATTAACAGCCCACCTTTACAACCGTTACCCTCAATTCATTGCAATATGGTCCCCATGGCTCCTCTTTAAGGACTAGGACATAACGTTCACTCTTAGACTTCTTCTTTTCCTCTTGACAATGTAGCCTCAGCTACCCTCCAGGTGTCTCCCACCCCTTGTCTCTTCATTAGACTTTTTTTTCTAATTCTAACTTTCCTTTCTGTTACTGTTCTTCTATCCCTTTTTTTTCTCTATCGGTCTCCCCATGCTTCCTTTAGCATTCTTCATTAATATTTTATATTGCAGCATTCATTCCGAATGATAGATTTCTGCCTAAACTAGTTCCTGTTTTTTTCTTTGTTTTTTTTTGATGTTCACAATGCTGATATCTACATCCCTCTTACTCCTGGCAGATTCCGTACTGTTCTACCACTTATTGAATGCTTACTGTTCATTACATGGATTTGATTGTCTTTTGACCTTGATATTATCTTTCTCCTTTTTCCTGAGCTTTAATTTGCCCTGACTACATTGCTATCTTTTTGGAAATGTTGTACTCATGTTCTTAATCCCTGTATTTTTTTTTTTAAAACGTTTCATTGATTCTTAATCTTTAAAAAAATACATCTTTGTCAAAATTCAGAATAAGCCTTGAAATACATACAGAGAGTTTAGCCTACCTACAGAGTGGTTTCATGTTTGACCCAGGTATTGCTGAAGCACCTAATTATAAATGCATCTGCACTTACAGTTTTCTTTTAGTCCCCTTGAAAAGACTTGCAAATACCTGTTGAGTCTGCTAGTGAAGTCCTAATGCACCTGTAGCCCTATCACCTTTTGTGAGGTGGCTACTAGAAATTTAGTGAGTGCCAGAGCTGTAGACAGTCTGGCTGGATTATAGTTGGCATTTATCTGGTAATTGCAGGTGTTCTGGCATTGAATGTACCTACATGGGTGGAGTGGGACTCTGTAGTGTGGGGCAGCCAATTGGGGACACTGTGAGTGTGTGTGCAAGTAACCAGACACTCACCTGGTTTCTCTCAACCAGTGTTGCATGCTGTGATAGTGCTTATTTACTTGAGGGATTTGCCATGTGCTCAGTCTTGTGCTAGCCATGGATAAGTCTAGGTTGGGGCACTGTCCAGCCAACCCCTTGGCTAGGCCCGAGGCCTGGGGTGGGGATGCTGGAGTGCGGGAAGTGTTTCCCTAGGCCTCAGTTTTAAAGGAGGCCCGTGCTGTTGCTAGAGGAGGAGAACCAGGAAAGCTGGTGGCTGCTGGAGGTAACCGGAACACAATGGACCTCAGGAGCAAGGCTGGCATCTCTCCTGTTAAAGATTTCTGCTCATCCCTCCTCATCTGCTACTCAAATTACTATTCGCTGGGCTACAAATGGATCTACACTGAGATGATAAAAATTATCTGGTGAGTCTGGAGTCTATGTCTGTGCTATCTTGGGTGTCTAGGATCCCAATACCCTCCCAATAAAGAAGTAAAAATAAAGAAATATGCAGCATTTTACTTCTGGAGTGGCTTTGTGGGCACAAGAAAAGGGTGGTTAATTGCTAATGGTGCAGCTGAAGATTAAAACCCCTTGACAACTAGTGATGACCCAGGTTATTCTGGTGGCTCCTTCTGGGGGTGAGTGCTACACACCTAATGCAGGTTCCTGTGATGGTGTGGCAGCTATACTGCACTCGCTTCTAAATTCAGACCAGAGTTGCCACTCTCATGTATGTTTTGCCTGCTGGAACTACAGTGGGAATAACAAAATGTTGTAGGGAGCATGGATATCAGCATTGTCCATCACCACTGATTCAAAACCTGTAGCTTGTCAAACAGCACCTGGTCACACCTGGTCCTGCCCTCTGTTTTCTGGTTTGACAGCACTGCCTCTATTGCTGAAACCATCCCACTGTGAGCTGCAGTATCTGGAGGAGGGAGCTTGTGAGACAAAAATGAAGGAGGATTTGGCTCAGTTAGGGAAGGTAAAGGAAGGTTTTTGTTTAATTTTTGCATCACATAGTAACTGGATTAGGTACTTGTTTAGATTGTCCTACAGGAGCCTTTAGTTGTACTTTAATTATATTGTATTCTAGCCAATGTCATTGCCATTGTAATTGACTTGAGATTCCTGATTTATATGAAATGGTTAATGTAAAGTACATTCTAAATTGATTGTGTGTTTACCTTGATAGCTTCAAGCAGCAGCTTGCTTTATTCAATTAATGTTTATAAGGTGCAGTGGTTGTGGGATGGGGCCCCCTGTTCTGTTGTAGTCCAAAAGCTCTTTTTAGTTATATCACATACAGGAATAAATGTTCTAGAGTTTCTATGCATTTGCATATGCTGGTCTGTTCTATTGAATGGTTTGATACAGGATTACACAGGGCAATTCACCAAAAGGCAGCAACCAGGACATTTTCCCAGTGTGCTGCTACACAATGCAGTGGTAGAAGCAAATCCTACAAAAAGACATGGATTTTATGGGACATGCCTTTAAACTGTTTTATTGCAACATACTGCATGTGGACAGTGGCTGAACCACTTACTCTTTATACTGTGTTTTTGGAGGTAAATAAGCATAGGCACATAGATGACATTTCTGCCTGGCAAGAATATGTATTTCCACTGTTTTAAAGCGAGTACTTGCAGGATTAATAAATCATATTATCACCCCAGTAATTAATTATCCACAGTCTGCATCATCACAGCAGTTAATTTTGTGTAGTTTATGGCAATGCATACATAAAAATGATTAAGAAAATAAATGACAATTATGTTAATTGGTCAACTTTATGACATGTCTACATTCCTCCTGATAATCTTGATACTTAATTATTAGCATTAAAATTAATTAGCATCAAGATGGTAACTGTTCTTAAACCTCTCAGTGTGTTAAAGGATATGATACAGGAATGCAGTGCAACCATAGTACAAGACATACAAATCAGTGTGAGTTAATATTTCAGTGTCAGCTGACTAACTTTGTATTTGGTGATCAATCTCTTGAATGTTAAGATGAAATGTACCAATGCCAAGTAGAGATCTGTTGGCTGCAGTTGATGCCAGTCACTGCCAACAAGAATTATTCCGGCTGGCAGTCTAAGATGCTTGATTTATTGTGGTGAAAAACTGGAAAACTAGATTTGTAGCTGGGCCACCAGCTTGTCCTTGTTTTCTTGATCGGTGAAACTATGGTCTTGATCGGTGAAACTATGGTCAGCTTAAAGTGTATTTTCACTTTTGCAGCCAAATTTGGGTAACACCTATTTTATTTTAGTTGCACATTTCTCATTCACATAGCATAACTAAAAAAAATAATGGCTGCTTGCACCTAACATGCTCAGTTTTCAGAAAAAACTTTTTTCTCTGTACAGAACTTTGCTGGAATGTAAAGGGGGTAGGAGGGAAATGTTTAATGATAATTAACACTGTCTGTACTGTGTTGGCAGATCTCTTGGCAAAGTGCAAATTTCCTTGCAAAATGAAGAGCCTATTTGCCTTTAGTAAATCAACCCCAATGTTACATTGAGCATAAATTGATTTTGTTCTATCATACACTTTAGGAATGTGTTTTAAGAGGAATTACATTTATATCCTGCTTTGAAGTCTGTATTTACAATAACTGTGAAGTTACAAGTGGTAAGCGGTAGTTATAACGTAACTAATGCTTCAATGTTTAGGTTGCTTAAATAAGTGTTTTTAAGTGTGGCTTTCTTTGAATGGACTAGCATAATCCTAAATGACCATGATAGTTTATATTGATGTTAAGAGACTTATATGCCTTAAGAATAGCACATTACTTTTAAAAGAACGCTTATAGCTGTGTAATCTGCATGCAGAGGCTGTAATGATGATGGAATTCTGCACATTGACTGTAAAACGTGAATGTTTATAATTAAACTGTCAAGGCTGCAGCCATTGTAAAGAAAAGCCAATGAATATCGGATGCAGCATTTTTATGTCAGCCAGACAGGATACAACGAATGGCTGAAGAAGTATTTTGTCACACGTAGCGCATTCAGTGACAATTTTCAGATAATCAGTCGTTTATCTCCAGTAAGTGGATAACATTGCCAGGCGCATTATAATGTCTGCATAATTAAACTCCTCCTCTGTGTCATGTAGCGTCATGGCTCGAAGGAAAAGTCTTAAGCAACTCTGATGGTTACATAGTTTGCTAATGCAGTGCTAGCTTGGAAACCAGTGGGGCACATTTAATAGGACCGGAGCAAACAAGACATAATAATGTTGCCCATAGTAGTGATTTAAAATCAGATTTCTTGTTTATGGGTTGCTTCATCCAGCTTCTTCATTTTGATCTTGATGCTGGCAACACAGACATCAATATCACATTTCACAAGTTATTTTCTTATTCTGTTTTTGTGCTATGCAGACCAATGTATGATTGTAATCACAATAAAAGATCAAATTGCAACACGTGTGGCTGTCATAATACAGTGTTTCTTAACTCTAGCAAACTATGCAATCATTTTTAATGCAGGTGTGCTTTTGTTACCTCTGGGATAGGTCAATGTATCATATCTTCAGTACTCCACTCAATGTATATTTATTGTCTGTATCCCTTAATTGTATACAAATGTTGCCTAAACAACCCCTCATGTGTAAAAATAGCAGCAAAAGCTTGATCAAAGTTATATAAATATAATGTATTATTTCCTAACATTTCTGAACTGATTAAGGAACCCTTTGCTCCTGGTAGGTGGTCTATATCTATAATGGTTTAGACCAGCGCTTCTCAACCTGTGTAACCTCAGGCCCCACATTTGTCCTTGGTCATTAAGTCATGACCCAAGTGGCACCACACTGGAATGCACGGCATTGCGGTAACGCACAATCTGGTGTGGGCGATCAATGCTGTGTCATTGAAATATACAGTGTGGTAATCACATGGGACTGTGCGATTAATGAGCTGTATTAGTGTGAATGGGCCCTCATAATCACTGACAGACACACACAACCACAGACACAATGCCACACACTCACAGACATTTTCACACACACATGCTCCACTAAAGTATTTCTTTTTTTTTTCTTTTTTTATGATCCACCCAGTCCCCCTATCTTACAAGAACTGGAGTGGATCCTCAGCCTGCGGTTCAGTGTGAGCTGCTGTGCTGTGACAGAGCTCCATCCATATGTGCATTTTTTGTACAGCTCCCTTGTGCACCCTGTAGAGGTGGCGGGAGTCAGAATGTGACGTCCCTCCAGCCCAGGCACCTCTACAGGGCACGCCAGAGAACTGTAAGCAATGCACATATGGATGGAGCTTTCTTGCGGCCATACCCCCAGCCTACCCCACCTCAAGCTAACACTTGGCACTGGGCAGCATATTTTGAATGGCTGCTCAGTGCCAGAACTGACAGTGCTGTGCTTCAGGAGGCTGCGGAGCCTCTCACCTAGCACAGTGGAAGGCTCGCAGCAACCCATTGGAGATCTCCCATCATTCCTGGCATAAAGGCCAAGCTCCCAGATGCTTCAATGGGCTCTCTCATGGAACATCTGCAAGGGTATGCAGGGTACAGAAATCCTCTCATGCCTCTAGTGGATTGTCTGATGGAGAAAGTCAGTGAATAAAAAGTATGACCTTTTACAGCAAGTGATTTTTCCAGTATGCCATTTTTGGCGCAGTCAGTATTTCTGCACACATAATTGTGTGAAGTTCTTGCAGTTCCCATTAAACCAAATTATATACATCATATGATGACTGTACTGTCAAATATATTTGTGCATATCTATACAGTAAAGTATGATCTCTTTTGAGCTTATTCAAAATGTGGAGTAAGCCAAAATCACCATTACATTTTAAAATGCTGTAGCCATATAGCTAGATGGTTATATCTGTTTGGTTGCTATGGGTTACTTGCTCGGCCTTATTAAGTTAGGTCTTTTGAAACATTTGAGGAAACCAAAAGTATGACTTTTTATGACCTGGCAGTGTGGTAAAATATTCTCAGCAATACGGCCATTATCATTTTTGAAGCATGAAATGCAAATCTGTTACTTTTTTCCCCCGGCATTTAATTTGTTGCCCGCTGCTTGCTAAAAGCTAATTATTGGCCGGAATTTAGAAGTACGGAGGTTTTGGTTTTATTAAGCCCCAGACACTGTAATGAAGCTGTTTTCACTGCTACTCGAAACCAAAACATTTTGTACATTTTGGATTTTTTTTAAACAATAGCAGTAAATCAGGAGACAAATGGTATTATAAATGAAACCTTTGAGCAGCTGTGTGTAGACTGGGCCAAACTACATTCAGGGAGCTGGCGGAGGTCTCCATGCTAGAAGCAAAATGAGTTTAGTTGATAAGCGCTTAGTTGCCAGTAGCCCACATCATAAAACTGCAATGTAACTTGGACGAATTAGTTGTCAGTGATCCAAATGACCCTGAATGCTAATTCACTTTCAAGCGGCTTAAAACAGCAGCCTAAATCAATCACATTCATTTTGGGCTAATAAAAAACACGGTTTTAAACACTAGCACAGAGAGCATTGAAATCATGTGATTATTATGGTATAGCCTGAAACATAACATTAGCACAAGCTTTGCATAAACTGACACAAATGGGATTACTTTAATATGAGGTTTAAGGTAATTTTGCTTAAACAATGTGGAGCTGTTTTTAAACACTGCTAGTCTGCTCTTTGCTGCCAATTAAGTATTCTACAATGTCTATGTTTTTTTCCAATTATGTGGCAATAAAAGTAATATTAATAATGTATTATTATTATTATTCATTATGATTATTATTAACCAGCCACACATACTTACTTTATCAGTAAGGAAATACACAGAGCAGTTACATTGGGCAAAGTGCAGTAATCCATACCAACAAATAAGATTTCAGTTTACTGTAATAACATCCAATAAGTGAAGGATTCAGATTTGCTGCCATGAGTTACTGCACTTTTTGCTTTTTTGTTAAATAACACCAATAACAAGTAGGAAATTACCTTCATTATTGTTGCCCTTAAGTTCATTACCATTGCTATCGCAGCCACAACCACTAATATTATTTTGGTAGCTGCCATAATGTCATGCATTAAGATGCATTTGATTTTTGATTCAGTGGGGGATAATAACATATTTTGATACTTACTGTTTGTCACAAAGAAGCCAAAACAAATTAAGACATTTTTTAGTTTTTCCTATTGTTGGTGTAAAAAAATTATTGACTCCATCAATAAATTCCAAGATGACTAATTCCATTGATGAATGCTAATATTGTTGGAGATTCCATTGTTATAAAGATATAAAGGATGGCTACCTTTACAGTAAAATTGCCCAGTCTATGTTGGTGATTATCTTGTCAAAATGGATGTTGCCCTTTTAGATTTATAGTCTTGGGGTGCAAAACTTATTATATAGCTTTTTATTTTGACTTTTGATATTTTTGGATGTGTTAATTAAATCTTCTCAGATTACTTTTTTCTTGAATAGGCAGGCCTTGTGTGATCTTTCGATTATAGAACAACCTCTCCACCTACTTAAAGCCCAAATCAAAACTACACTTGAAGTGAGGCTACCTCCGCACTGCAAGGGTTAACTGCTCATTTTTGTCAAAGTGGATTCTCTAAAGCAGCGGTCGCCAACCTTTCAGACCTCATGGACCACTAAATTCATAATTTTAAATCCTGAGGACCACTAATATGACTTTTTAAAATATTACACATACATACAGTACATACATAGGTGCAGGTGTGCCTGCAGGAGTGGCAGTGCTGGTGGAGGGAGCAGTGCCGCCCGCCCCAGTAATAATATTAATTGTTTCCCCCTATTAAATCTGTCACTGGCCCTGCCGGCGGCACTGGCTTCTCCCCACTTTTTTTATGTCCCGCTGCCTGCTGAGCCCGCACTGTAATGAGAGCCGTGCATTGCTTGTGACAGCCGCTGCTTGAGTCAGTGAAAGGCAGCCACGGAGCCTCCATGCCACTTCAATGACGGCCCAGCCTGCACGGCATCAGAGGGGCCCAGGGACCACCAAAATTTTCTTGCGGCGACTGCTGCTCTAAAGCACTTTTACTCACCTGATCCCCACTCCCCCGACAGTCAGTGTTCACCACTCTCCCCTCTGCTCTGACTCATTGACTGTCCTTCGGTGTTCGCACATATGATGCAGAACCATGGATCCTGCATTAGTCATAATATTGTGGAGGAGGGAAAAGGCTGTTGGTACTGGTCTTGGAGCCAGTGTGAGTTGGGATCAGTTAAGTAAAAGTGCCTTAGAGAAGCCTGTAGACAAAAACAAGCAGTTAACCTTTGCAGTGTGGGGCAAGTTCCACTGCAAGGGCAGTTTTTTTATACCTAGAAATAAGCTTTTTGAGAGCGGATTAACTTGTATGAAGTAACTGATGTGATATATTTCATTTTACAGTGAACAATTTCTACAATGAACAATATAAATTCACTGACATAAACTGGGAAAGAAAATGGTTGGAAGAGGTTTTCAGATTTTGTTAGTTGTCAAAACAACAGATTTTACCATTTATATTTTCTTTAAAATTATCTCACACTTAAATTCATATTGTATTACAGTTCTGGAAAAGAATACAAACCGAGAGGGACATTAAAACTCAGATGTCAATTTGATATGACTGGTGGATAACCAAAATCTATTTTCCTGTTCATTGT
>NW_017306361.1:1552788-1570403 GCF_000935625.1 Nanorana parkeri | reverse complement strand
TAATTGTTACTCCAGCCCAAACTTTATTTTTATAGCATTGGTGAGTGGGGAATGTTACCCAGATAACAAGGATAACTTGCCACAAACCGGTGGCAGGATTAAATTGTAATTATTTTTAACTTGCCAATTGCAGACTTAAATTATTGCAGACTTAAATTATTTTTAAGTCTGCAATAGTTTAGCAAGCCATTTTTAAACTTGCAGCTCAATTGCTTGCTATCTGGGTAGTAGTTCTGTTTGGTTTTTATTGCTGTTGGTATCTCTGTTGGGGAACTTCGACCTCAATTTTATACCTGTTGCACAAGGACAAGAAATGAAGGGAACAGAGGTTATTGGGACAGGAAGACACAGACAACAGAATAAGTACCTGAACTTGACTTGGTATTGGCATCTTCCAATCTACTGTACAGCAGCATTTAGAGGAGGGAGAAGCAGCACAAGGAGCCAATAAGGTGTACTGCAGTGCAAGGAGGCAAGCTGTTTGGATGAGAAAGCAGAATGACACAGCGATGAGCTCATCAGTGTGCTGCTTCTCCTTTCACTGTTTAGTTACAGGGTCGGGATAGGATAGATAGGGGACCTGTAAGTAAAAGTTAAACTGTAGCAGAGAAAGATCTAGTCCCATTCCCTGGTAGAGAGGGCCGTGCTGCGGGACAGATCAGAATAAATCCCAGGACTGGCTGGACAGAAATACAAATGCTTTGGTAAAACCGCTCCTATATATTTGTTCTATTCATGTATTCAGCTGTTTGCTTGGAATTGAGCTTTAACTTTCATGGCTGGACACTAAAATACAAACTGTAAATTGCATGCATTAACTATTTTAAATAATATACTCTTTGCAAATAGCAATTAATAACTGTTTTTTTTTCTCTAATGGTGGTATAGGTTAATGTTTCTCACTGGGAAATGTTACATTTTGCTGGTATAGATGTTGTCAGTCATCACATAATAACAAAATACCTAAATTTATATTGCATTCAATCTATGCCTTTGACATGACAAGTACATTTTGAACATATTCCACCGGACATGTAGGGTACTGCCATGACCATTTAAAAAACTTACATGAACCAGCTGTGTATGCTTTGCATTAAAGAAAAAAGGAGTATAATATGGCAAAAGGCAAATGTCTATATACACTTGGCCTAATAGTGGCCTTTGTGGACATATTGAAATATGGCCCCAGGACCCGTTGTTTTTGGTATTGTGTTGGGAGCATCCCTCTATTTTATAAAGCAGAGGGATTATTTCAGAATATTATTCTAATATAAAATCATCTGCAAAGTAGCCCTAAATTAGATGTAGATGCAGCTGTTCATACCCCCCATAACGGAGGACATCTTTTGACCACAGTGAAATAAATGCAATTAAATCACAACTCCAGCCAAAACTTTTGGTTCAGATAACAAATCTCTCCAGCGAGGATGTGTGCAAAAACACGGGTTAGAGCTTGTGACAATATCCTTATTTTTTCTGCCCCATCAAAAGGACAGTAAGTAGGGGAAGACTTCCTAATTGGGGTCACAGTCAGAAATCAAAACCCCCACTTAACATACATTTTAGCTTTAAAGAGACTTTTTCATTTTGGGAAAGTATGCTACACACTTTTTTTCATAAATACAAAGTATGTAGCACACTGCCATGTTTTCGTAGTGTCAGTTTCTACAACCCCAATTCCCAAAAAGTTAAGACGCTGTGTAAAATCTACATACAAACAAAATGCAATGATTTGCAAATCTCATGAACCCGTATTTTATTCACATTAGAAAATAGAAAACATATCAAATGTTTAAACTGTGAAAATTTACAATTTTAAGAATAAAATAAGGTAATTTTGAAATTGATGGCAGAAACACGTCTCCAAAAAGTTGGGACAGGGCAACAAAGAGCTGGAAAAGTAAGTGGTACTAACAAGGAAGAGCTGAAAAAGCATTTTGCAACTAATTTGGTTAATTGGCAACAGGTAACATGATTGGGTATAAAAAGAGCATCTTAGAGTGTCAGAGTGTCTCAGAAGTAAAGATGGGCAAAGGTCTACCAATCTGTGAAATGCGGCATTTAAAAATTGTCGCACAATTTCAGAACAATGTTCCTCAATGTAAATGAATAATATCATCAAAAGATTCAGAGAATCTGGAGAAATCTTTGTGCGCAAGGGACAAGGCCAGAGTGCAACATTGGATGCCCATGATTTTCAGGCCCTCAGATGGCACTGCATTAAAAACAAGTATCATTCTGTGATGGACATCACTGCATGGGCTCAGCAATACTTCCAAAAATCACTGTCTGTGAACACATTTACCTGTGCCATCTAAAAATGCAAGTTAGAACTATATCATGCAAAGAAGTAGCCATATCTGAACGTGATCCAGAAACACCGCCATCTTCTCTGGGGCCAAAGCTCATTTAAAGTGGTCTGTCGCAATGTGAAACACTTCTATGGTCAGTCAAATCAAAATTTGACATTCTTTTTGGCAACCATAGGCGCTGCATACTCTGGCTTGTTTTCAGCACTCAAAAGCCTACATCTTTGATGGCATGGGGGTGCATTAGTGCGTATGGAATGGGCAGCTGGCACATCTGGAAAGGTACCATCAATGCTGAAAGATATATTCAGGCTTTAGAGCAGCATATGCTCCCATCCAGATAACATGTTTTTCAGGGAAGGCCTTGCATATTTCAGCAGGGCAATGCTAAACAGCATACTGCATCTATTACAAAAGCATGACTTTGTAGTAGAAGAGTCCTGGTGCGTAACTGGCCTGCTTGTAGTCCAGACCTTTCACTGAATTAAAATATTTGGTGCATCTTGAAACCAACAAACAAACAAAAAAACACGCAGAAGACCCAGGACTGTCAAACAGTTAGAATCCTATATTAGGCAAGAATGGGACAACATTCCTTTCCCAAAACTTCAGCAGCTGGTCTCCTCAGTTCCCAAACATTTACAGAGTTTGTGAAAAGAAGAGGGGACACTACACCATGGTAAACTTGGCCCTGTGCCAAAGTTTTTGGGACATGTTGCTGCCATCAATTTCAAAATTACCTTATTTTTTTCTTAAAATGGTAAATTTTTTGATGTTTTCTATTTTCTATTGTGAATAAAATATGTGGTTATGCAAATCATTATTATTATTATTATTACATAGTATTTATATAGCGCCAACAGTTTGCACAGCGCTTTACAATATAAGGAAGACATTACAGTTACAATACAATTCAAGACAAGATGGTAAGGAGGGCCCTGCCCCTGAGGGCTTACAATCTAAAAGAGGAGGGGAAAATGATACATGAGGTAGCTGTGGTAGCTGTTTGTATCATTGCATTCTGTTTTTATATAGATTTTACACAGTGTCCCCACATTTTTGGAATTAGGGCTGTATAAAAAGTATGTATCTGGTACAAGGCAAGTCATTTTGGTGCATGACATGTATGTTATAGTGAATGGGAAAGGAGCTGTTGAGGTTCTCCAGGGGGAACATTGCAAGCAGTGAAAGTTTGTTTGCTTTAGGTTGCTTGACATCTTGTAAATAGAGAGGGGAGAAAGAGATCAGTTTCCTATATCTTATAACCCTGCACTTGTCTCGGCTTCTCTTCTTTCTCCAGTGAGAAATGGCCTGACTTCACTTCTCACAATGAGCCATTTATAATGAAACATTACATATGTCCCTTTCCCTCACATACTGTCCATTTCCTGACTGTTCAGAGAAAAGGGATTAAACTGGAGAAAATCATAGCACATGGGGCCCTAATTGTAAAGCTTTATGAGGTGTCGATACTGTGTTTTATGTAGCATTAAACCTGGGGAGATACTTAACCACTATGTCTCAGCATAGCATGCCTAAACTTGGCAGTAAGCTGAGTGTTACTGTTCCACTCCGTCTGGACTGCTGCCAATCTGGATTTTATATTTTAGTTTTTGTAAATTTTACTTGGCAGTATCTGGAAACCTTTTCCCAGTAATAAAAGAACCCCGCGCCTTTACAACAAGCCAATTTTTTATAGCAGTTTCTTAGAAGTTCTACTCTGGTTCAAGATAGAGACATTGACATATTGTGATTGTAACTAGACATAATAAGTTTGTATCTGTTATTTATGCATCGTTGTACAAAAAATGAACTGGTCACAGTGCTTGGCCATATAAACTAAACAGCCTAAATTACATGCAAATCTTAATTTTTGCTGTATAAGCCAAGCCTATGTTCCCTCTCATGTCCAAGCTACCCTACCAGTCAGTGAGGCTGCTATTCACATTAAAAGGACCAATAAGGAGACTTGATATTGGAAGGGGCAGAACCAAGTGCAGCTTTTGCATTAAAAGCTGAAATTTGTATTAGATGGCAGCTGTTCGGAGGTACACATTGTTGCTATCTATGCTTTCGGCAAAAAAGTAACCACTACTTGTACATATTTTCTGCATATGTTCAACATATAAATATATCAACATCTACAGTACGTAATATCATCAAAAGATTTCAGGAATCTAGAGAAATATCTGTGCGGAAGGGACAAGGCCAAAGCACAACATTGGATTCCCGTGATCTTCAGGCCCCCAGACAGCACGGCATTAAAAACAGGCCTGATTCTGTGATGGAAATCACTGCATGGGCTCAAGAATACTTCCAAAAATGACTGTCTGTGAACTGTCTGTGAACACATTTAGCTGCACCATGTGTTCATATACATTTCCTGTTTTTTAGTCTCTGTTTACACCTAGACAACAGCGGGGATTTTTTTTTGCATTTTAACACGCGTTTTTGATGCTTGTTTTTGTGCGCTTTTTGCATCTGTTCTGTGCGCATTATTCACATTATTCACATTATTCACATTATTCACATTTGCACATTTTTGTGAGCAGGTTGTAGTTCATTGATGTTAATTGATGTTAATGAGCAAACACGTGTAAAACGTGCTTTCAAGCATTTCCTATTGAAATATTGAGCCTAGGCGCTAGTGAGCAGCCAACCAAGATGGCCGCAATCTAACTTGGCTCCGCCACACCCGGACGTGTGACCACGATTATATCGCTTTTCTAGCTATCACTTGACCCCACCTGAACAGAGGATTACACTCGGACATGCAAAGGGAAAGTCTAGCAACTACAAACGAACACAGACGCGGTTCCCGGAGACCAAAACCCCGCCGCGCTCGGCAGGCAAGATGGCGCCGTCTCCACCCGAGCCAGAACAACAGCCAGCATCACAGGATCTTGTGACAGAGGTGGATGGCTGCTCGAACGCCAGCTCGGCCTCCCCGCTACCCAGCGCACAACCTGAGGTAACCTGCAGGGACGCGGCCCTCCTAGACAAATTCAAGTCACTGTTACAACGGGAGTTGCAGACGGCCACGGACAAGCTAGCGGCCCAGCTTTCCCGCGATATTAGGGGGTTGGGGACACGCATTAACGATGTGGAAAATAAGATGGACGATGTCCTCACGGTGTTAGACTCCCATGAGCAAGATCTAGACTCTGTGAAATCAGATCTGAACATCTCTATGCTGAAATTGGAGGATCTCAAGAACAGAAACAGGAGGGGGAACATTCGACTGCGGGTATACCCGAGCATGTGGAGGATCTTAACAGCACTGTCACTGCCTTGTTCCAGGAGCTGTGCCGGGCTTCCCAATAGAAAGACTGGAACTAGATCGTGTCCACCGAGCGCTGGGCCCAAAACGTGCTGATGGCCCCCCAAGAGATATCATCCTTAAGCCCACGTTTTACAAAACAAAGGAGGCCATTATGAAAGCGGCTTGGGAACGCCGGGACCTGACCTTCCAAAACACTGCCTACCAGATCTTTTCAGATCTGGCACCAATGACCATCCAAAAGCGGAAGGCCTTGAAACCCTTTTTGCAGGCTGTACAACAGAAGGCCGTGAAGTACCGGTGGGGCTTCCCGCTAAAAGTCTCCTTCTCCTACCAAGGCCAGACGCAAGTTTTCTCTACTCCGGAGGAAGCCGCATACCTCCTGGAATCGTTACACCTGATGACGCCGTCGATGACAGGTCAGCAGAAAACTCCAACGTCCCAACCACCCCGTCCAGCCCAGGACCGCCACCTGTCTCCTCTTTGGAACCGAGGGCCCCAGACACGACACAGACTAGCTGACAAATTCCGTGACCGCCACAATGTCCAAGAGGACTCCGCCGGCTGAAGTGGCCCTCTTAACTTCCTAACAGGGGCAAATCTTTGGATCGGTTTGTCGTCCGGAGACGACACTCAAGATTCCCGTGTGTCGCTGTCTCGTTGAGACAACTGTTCGTTGACAGATTTTGACTGCGGGGTTGATTTGATGGCGGTTTCGAACCCAACGGGTATTGTTAGGCCCTTACACGTTACTGATGTTATAGGCTTCCTTATTGTGCTTCTCACGTGGGCTGCAGTGTCCTTGAGGTATCCGCTGTCCATCTGACAAGGTTCTTATCTCTGCTGCTGGCTAACATGAACAATGGCTGGAAATAGAATAGGAGAGATGTGATCTGATATGTAGGCCCTCCTAGCCTTAGGAAATGTATGATATGCCTCTTCCCAGGTGACGCGATACATATTCGTCCCCCTACCTGACCCGTCCCGAATTCTATTTGCACTAGCCCGCACCTATAGGGGTTGTTAGTAGCAAGCTGGTCATAGAACATCCGCTCCCTGTGTGAGAGGATTGTAAGGTGTACCAACTTAGTGGATCCCCTGCCCGCTGCCTTACCCCAACCTTGGTGGCGAGGCCGGGGGCGGGTAATGATGTGGAGTTATGGTCCCCCCACCGAGTTATTGCGGCCCATCGGCCAAATCACACATGTGCCCGTTCGCACCTGGGAAGAGGACCTCTTTAGCAGGGCCATAGTCTATCGATGGGACACAATGGTGTCTAATTGGCACATTTATCTGCTGAGGGTTTCGCCTACGTGTTAGGCTTATTCTGCATATATAATCCTGATTGAGAAATTTTGAGGAAAATTGAGATGCCTATTCCATCTTTTGTCCGCAGTTCCGAAGATTATAGTTATACTGTTCATTTATGTTAACTTGTTTTCGTATGTACTCATAGTGTTAGACTTATTGAGCCGTCCACGTCCGGGTGTGACGCGCCTGAGTGATAGCTAGTCATACACGGGGTACTCTGTTGGTCATGGGGGACTCAAATATGGTCCTTAATGCCACCTTAGACAAATCAGGGTCGAGACCAGGGTCCAGCCAGTCGGCAACTGTAGACCCTAACATTAACCGCTTAAACACCCTTCTATCAGATCATGGCCTCATAGATGCATGGAGGGACAAAAATCCAAATATTCGGGATTATACTCATTACTCCTGCCCTCACGACAGCTTCTCCAGGATTGACCACATTTTTGTTACCCAAAGTTTCCTCCCCTCTATAGACAAATTGCTCATTTTATCAGTACCCTGGTCTGACCACTCCCCGGTCCTTCTCACCTGTTCTTCCTTCACTGCTAGACCCCGACAATACTCCTGGAGACTTAATGACTTGATCTCCTTTGCAGACACGGCACAAATCATTAGATCCTGTATATCCAAATACTTTGAGATGAATTGCGCTTCAGTTTCCTCCCCCGTCAGCCTATGGGAAGCCCATAAGGCGTTATTGAGGGGGGACATTATCCAACTGGCTTCTCGCAGGAAGAGGGAACGGGAGCGGAAAATATCTGACCTCTCCTCAAAACTAGAACAGCTAGAAACAACCTGGAAGACGCATCCCTCTAAAACACTGCGCCAACAGGTAGCAATGACTAGAGTGGAATTAAACCTCCTTCTAAATGATAGAGCAGAAAAGCAACTGCGTTGGAGTAAACGCAACTTCTATGCTAGGGCTAATAAACCGGGCTCAATGTTAGCAAAACTATTGAACTCCAGGCCCAAGGGTAATCATTCTATACGCCTCCGGCTTCCTAATGGGGTCACCTCCGCAAACCGCTGGAGGGCGTCAACATTCCGACGCTTACAGACCCCATGGCGGAACTGTTGGGGTCGGATATTATGGTTCAGGAAGTTCTCACGGCCATCAAATCCTTACATACTAATAAAACCCCGGGCCCAGACGGCTATTCTGCTTTATATTACAGAAAATTTGCGGACCTCCTGGCTCCACACCTAACCTCATTTTTCAACTCCCTTAAATCCAATCCTAGTCTCCCCACCTCCTCCCTCTTGGCACAGATCGTGATGCTGCCCAAACCTGGCAAAGACGCCCTAGACCCACATAACTATAGGCCCATTTCGCTACTTAATGTAGATATCAAGCTCCTTTCTAAAATATTAGCCACCAGAATAAACCGCTTCCTTGACACCCTAATACACAAAGACCAAGTAGGTTTTATCCCCTCCAGACAAGCCCCAGATAATACTCGCAAGATAATACAAATAATACACCACGCCAGGGCTAACAAAATCCCCGGGATGCTTTTATCACTAGATATTCGAAAAGCCTTTGATTCCATTTCTTGGGAATACCTCTATTATATATTGGCAAAGTGGGGTTTCCCTAGCGCCTTCGTATCCTGGATCCAGGCTCTGTACAGCTCACCGTCAGCCTCTGTCAGATACCTACAACACACTTCATCAGCATTTCCAATACTAGGAGGTACAAGACATGGCTGTCCTCTTTCCCCTATTTTGTTTGTCCTGGCGATAGAGCCCCTGGCACATCTCATCCGTCTTAACACTAATATACATGGCGTATCAGTGGCAGACACTGACTTCAAAGTTAACCTCTTTGCAGATGACCTCCTACTAACACTGACTCAACCCCACATCTCTCTGCCCAACCTATTCTCCGTTCTTCGTTCCTTCGCTGGCATATCTAACCTGACCATTAACGAAACCAAATCCTCAGCCCTTAACATCTCTCTCAGCCAGGAGGCTGTCCACACCATCCAAGACAATTTCTCTTTTATCTGGCATGAATCCCATTTAAATTACCTAGGGGTAAAATTGACTACCACATACGACACCCTATATAAAACTAACTATTCCCCTCTATTCCGCCAAATTAAGGACCTTATGTCTTCTTGGTCACGACATGGACTGTCGTGGCTGGGTAGACTGAATGCCGTTAAAATGACAATACTCCCCAAGCTTCTGTACCTCTTCCGCACCCTCCCAATCCCTTCCCAACATAACAAAATACTTCCAGGCGGCCCAAATTGCCCCCTTGACCAACCTGTTTCAAGCCTCCAGAGCCCCCCTCTGGACCACTATCGAAAGCACATACTGTGATAAAATCTCCATCCAAGCCTTACCATGGCTCCCGAGCCGTTTACGCCTAAAATCCATGAGCCCTCTTATGAGACACACCCTCACTGTCTGGGATTCAGTCAAGTTTTCTAGCAAGCTAATCTCACCCCACCTACCTTTGCTCCCCATCTTGGGCAACCCGTTGTTCACACCTGGTGTGGAGGCGGCGGGCTCCTTCAAATGGTGGTCATTCCACAAATTCCAATATTTATATAATTTTCTGCGAGGAGGTGAACTCAACACCTGGTCTGACCTTAGAACGCGCTTACAAATCCCCCTCTGAGAACATTTCCGATACCTACAACTTAGACACTGGGTTTCCTCCCTGATTGCTAACAAATCTATTCTCCCAGCGTTAACAACTTTTGAAGCAATTGATGGAGGTGCCCTCCGCACACCTTTCAGCAGTCCCGGCCAACAATCAAATAAATGGTGCTCGAAGTAACTTCACGGATGACACCGTGCAAAACACAAGATTGAAGAAAATAGGTCACCAGTCCTTTTAATGGACAATGATGTCACAGCAGGCTCATGTTGGATTTCTGTGACATCATTGTCCATTAAAAGGACTCATTCATTTTAACTTATGGAGTGCTGGTGACCTATTTTCAACAACTTTTGAACACATATGTTACCATATGTGTTATCTCTATTCTATACTCACAACTCAACTCAGTGTCTTCCCCATTGGAACACGCATATGTACGTAGATGGGAGCTAGATCTCCGTACATCTAAGCCGGCTCATGAATGGCAACAGGTATGGAAACTGACGGCCTCCTGTACGATTAACATCACCTCCCTGGAGACTGCATACAAATCTATGATGAGATGGTATATGGTCCCTTCAAGGTTGACTCATCTAAACCCCTCAACTTCAGCTCTGTGCTTCAGAGGCTGCGCAGCCAAGGGAGACGTTCTTCATACATGGTGGACTTGCCCTATGTTAACAAGACTTTGGTCTAAGACCTTCCTTCTTCTGCGCTCGCTTTTCCACACATCTATAACAAGGTACCCAGGGTTTGCACTCCTACACTTCAAGCCGTCGACGCTCACAAAATCTCAATATAAATTGGCTGTGTATATTCTTCTAGCAGTGAAGCAGGCAATTGCCCAAGCCTGGCGAAAGCAATTTGTATCTTTCGAAGATGTGCGACGTAGGATAGATTCATTTTTCATAAACGAGAAACTCTCTAGCATCCTTTTGGACACCCAAAAGGCTTTCCAAAAAATCTGGTCCCCTTGGATAGCTTATGCACATCCTGAGCTTCCGTTGGAGAGTCTTACATACTTCTAAGATGATCAGAGTCCCTGGTGCAATTGCCCTTCCTACACCCCCCCTCCCCCCACCCTTCCTCGTGTGATCCTAGTGTTTCCTGTTCCCCCCTATTCTTAACAAATAGTTATATCAGAGTTTAGCAATGCTTTCGGCTCTGGAGCACGAGGTCGGTAGCCCGGACGGGTCCCCTCGTGGTCCTGGTCCGAATTTGGAGCAATGGCTCCTTGAGATGACTTAATTATATGCTTTGAATGAATGCCTAGCTTCCCTGCGAGGAGGCACTTTGTTTATCACAGACCGCACTCACCACAAAATGTCTGGACTCTGCCTCTTTTCTGTATGGTGTTTGTAACTGCTTCATTCGAAATGTTGTTATCTCAGATACGCTATGTAAAACCAATAAAAATGTTTTGAAATTGAAATATTGAGCCTATATGGGCCAAAACAAGCTGTAATATGCCAAAAAAAGCTAATGTACTTTTTCCAGCGACGAGCGTTTTCCTTATTGCCACAAAATGCTCAGATGTGAACAGTACCATATAAATGAATCGATTTTTTTTTTACACATGTTTTGAGCGTTTTTTAGGGCAGAAAAAGTGCTGCCAAACACTCAGTGTAAACTGGGCGTTAGAGCTGTGCAATGGTTGTGCTTTACTGTATCGCTGGCTGTTTACATGCTCACAGTTTTCCCTCTCGAGTGCCGCACACGAGAGGGGGGAGGGGCAGGACGTCTTAAGACGCCCTCCCGCTCCTAGCAGACTTCCGTCCCGCCGTTCACAAACGGCCATGGACGGAAGGTGGTTAAACAATCCAATTCTAATGACCAGCAGTAATCAACACCCTCAATGTTTGGCTGGAATCTCAAAAGTTGTTTAAGAGACACTATAATGATTTCAGTATGTTATTCTTTTTGAAAGGTTTTAAACTGTTGTATATAAATGTTTATTTATATAAAATCTTAGGGGTCTATTCACGAAGCAGCCGAAGGATCTAGCCGTAGCATCGGCCGATCCTTCGGCTAGCTTCAGCCCCAGGACCCCTTCGATTCACAATAGCCCGTACAGCTCCCGAACTTAGCCGAGCGGCTCAGTCGAGCTGAGCCGCCCTGAAAGCCGAAGCTGGCCGAGCGGCCGGCCATTGGTTGGCCGACAGCCTGCTTCTGACAGCTGGGCGGAGCCAGCCTTGATCTTACGGCTGGCTCCGGCCACTTACAGAGAGATCAGCATCCCTGGCTACCAGCTAACCAGGGACACTGATCTCCAGACAGCAAACTCCCCCGGGTGCTCCGGGAGTCTCCTGCTCCCGGCCGCCCAGGAGAGAAGCACTGCTTTTTCTTTTTTCTTCTTTATTCTGACACGGAGATGCGTCAGAATAGAAAAAATAAATAAAACATTTTTTGCCCATTGGAATGCATTGCTAGATTCCTATTGGCTATTTCAATTTGCAATAGCCAATAGTAAACTAGCATTGAAACCGCCCTCTGTTGATGGACCTGATGGAGAACTGCAGCATAGGGCGGGTGCAATGCTAGTTTACTATTGGCTATTGCAAATTGAAATAGTCAATAGGAATCTAGCAATGCATTCCTATGGCCCAAAATTTTGGGTTTTTTTTTGGTTCTGACACGGCTCAGAATAAAGAAAAAAATAAAAAAAATCAGTGTTTCTATCCTCGGCGGCTGGGAGCGGGAGACTCCCAAAGCGCACGGGAGAGGTTTTTTTTCTTTTTTTTTGACGGCAGCAGAACCGCCGGCCAATAGAAAACTATTGGGCGGAGCTAGCTGTCATTGCTAGCTCCGCACAATGGTTTTCTATTTATTTTTTTGGGCTTTTTAAACAATTTTTCTGTTCTGCTCGGTCCCTCTAAGGGACCGAGCACAACAGCCGAGCTGAATGCTGCTCGGCGGCATTCGGCTATTTACACACTGTTGTTCGTCATCTATAATAATAGACCGAACAGCAGCGAGTAACCTGCCGGAGGTTCGGCTTAGCCGATCCAAATGTTGGATCGGCTGAGTCGAACTCCTTCTACACTTCGGGTAGGCTGAACATGCTGGGCATCTTCGGCGGACCCGAAGCCACGTGAAGCCACCCGATGTACCGCTGATTTCAGCCGATATACGGCTGAAATCAGCCGTACCAGCCTGAAGTGAATAGCCAAAACATAGTTCGGCTCACTTTACTTCAGGTCGGTCTTTCACTCGGCTACCTATGGCAGCTTAGTGAATAGACCCCTTAGTTTACATATTTAGGTGCACCAATAACACAGGTTTTGCAGATAATTATGGGTTTCTAAAGAGACAGTATAGTCATAGATTTTTCTATTTAGACAGTTTACCCCTAATGGAAAATGTAGTCATACAGTGAGAATAGGGGTTAAGATGAGTCACTCCTCTGACTCACTGCTGTGTGATTATTTGAGCTTCAACTATCCAGTTCTTTAAACAGTTTTTTGAGAAAAAACAAAACTTTGTTATGTATTATCTGTTTTATTGAGTTAGATTACAAATAGAAATTACAAAAATAAAATAAAGGTAGCCCTGCACTATAAAAGTAGTGTAAACTGTATATATTCCTTTTAAGCAGAAAGCAGAAAATTCTATGAAGCAGTTGAGAGCTCCCTCTAGTTTCTAACCTACAAATCTCTGGATTAAATGCAATCAAAAATATGGAAGACCATGTTTGTAAAAATGTGCTCACTAAAAACTGAATACTGTAGTGTTCCAACATTTACCTTTACATTTTTGAACATTACATATCATTTAGAACTGTGCTAAAATGGGGGCCTTATTGGCATGCTTTAGGTGATACTTTAACTAGCTTCATGGTTAGTGGAAGCAGAGGAAGTAGGCAATCCTACCACAGTGTTTCTATGGTGTCTGCAGAAACGCTAAAGACCTTGAGGGGAATTTATCAAAACTGGAGCAGACGAAAAGTGGAGCAAGTGTGCATGACAACCAATCAGCTTCTCCCTTCAGTTTGTTCAGTTAAGATTTGAAAATGAAAAAGAGAAGCTGATTGGTTGTCATGCACAGCTGCTCCAGTTTTGATACATTTCCCTCCTTGTATGTTGGGTGGTAAAGCTTAAGCTAGCCATACACCTGCCAATTTGATTAAGCCATCCTATTGATCCCATTTAAAAAAAAAATGTACTGGTCTATTGAACTGGTGGGTGGTATTTGTCTTAGTTTTAGAATATCTGCAATTGGTGTATAGAAAGTGGTTGAAATGGACTAAAAATAGCCACATTTATGACCAGCTGCTGCACAGGTGGCATCTAAAATGCTGCTTCAGGAAGAGAAAACAGCTAAAGCTTCTGGTAAACTGACAATGTATCAGCCTTTATGCTACTTTAGACAGTGTTAAGGCTGTGAACAAAACATATAGGTGTTTGTTTAATAAACCACAATAATGCCTGTATTATTACATTTTATCTTTTCTCCACACGTCGCAGTAATATGTTATCACTGATGGAGAAAAGTTTCAGCCTGTTTAAATGGCTGAATTATCACGGTGATATGCTGCAATAAACAGCAATGAAATATCACTGCAATCTAAGGAAAAAGCTTGGAGAGAAGAGCGGAGAAGGCTTTAGAAGGACACACACAGGTACTCATGGGAGGAAATGTATGAGCCTGAGAAACGGGGTAATAGGTCATTCCCCCAAAATAACGAATATAAAAAACCCACATACATGTAAACCATCATACACAGTATTAATATCATAAAATATTTGAGAGGTAACTTTTTGTTTTTTAGTACATATTTAGTAATATTTGTTGTTTTTTAATTGAGAACACTTCCGTGTTAACCTCTATATCCATTAAGATGGATGTACTGTACATTTATTGACATACCTTGTCTCCGTAGGTGAACAGAAGGTTGAGTAAAAACAGCACCAAAATAATGTCACATATACGACATCCATTTCCATTCAGATCTGTCTCAGCAAGGGATCCATGCCAATGAATCCCCTTAAAATGAAAAAAATGCATGATGGAGGAGTCCATGTCAAAAGGCTCTAAAACTTTTAGTGCCAATTTAGACATTTGTGGTGCTTTAATGTACATTGCATTAAGGTAGCTCATTAAAAATAATGATCTGTTAACATGCAATAATGTCCCAAAAATCAGACGAGCCACAACATTTGAAATGCATTGCTTTGAGTTACAGCACACTGCCATGCTTATGCACTGCCTTAGTACATTGGTGTGCTATTCAAAATGGATGGCACCACAATGTGGCAATGTATGTAAGGTGCACTTGGGAGTATTACCTCAACACAGTAATGTAAATGGGCTCATAATGGTTTGGCAGTTTTATACAGCAAAAGATTTGCCACTTGCAAATGTGAATGTGTGATGCATCTGTGCACCAAAAATCAGTCCAATAGGTGATAATGAATTCCCATTGAGGGTGAAAGGAGAAGGAAACAAGAAGCTTTGTGCTGCAAAGTGTCCTGTTGGATGTTCTACTGCATAAGGAACTATGCAGTTATGCCTAGTAATGCATAACCTGGCAACTTCCTGGCACTTTTCTTACTGTTCTAGAGGACTTTTTCCACATTTATCACAGTGATAAGACTCTTTTATGCATTTCTCCATTTATTAAACAAGTACAATTCAGTTTATCTCTCTGTTTTTAACACCGAGAATACATTGTACATGGTGAAGCGAAGGAATGGGATATCCCTTTTTTTTTAGTTCCTACCTGCATTATCACTATTTATTAAACACCTCACTAAGGACTTATCACTTTGATAAGCAGTGAAACGTGTTATCACTGCTTATCACCAGCTTTTCATTAAATGCACACCATAATGTGAAATTTAGGAATCAAAAATAATTATATCCTATTTTCCTACTATCCTGTTTAGAGAAACAGTATCAGCATTGTTAAATGGGCAACTGCTCGGCTTTGTGACATAGTCCTTTCTTTGAGAGCCCATAATGAATTAGGAATTTCATATTACTTTTGTTACTTGTACAGAAATAAATTGCACATAAGCACATGTGAATATATTCATAAACTGTGATTACTTCTTGTGTTACAGTGCAGGGTTTTCAGCTTCTTGGCTGCTGGTATGTTTGGATGACTGCCATGTTTTTAATGTATCAGTATGTGCACACACCCCAGCAGTGGATATAATTAATGCAGAGTAACCAAGGCTTTTATTCTACCAAGCACACAAAAAAATGTTTTAATTTGACAGCAGGGATGACAAAATGCTAATTTGTTTTGAGAATAAATAAAAAGAACCAGATAGGTTGATTTTCATGTTTTATCATCAACCTCATAAATGAATGGACGCTCATTGATTTCCTTACTTAAGTTCTCATAAATATATTTAGTGTTTTGCTAAAAGTTGCAAAAGCAAATTTCTTTTTTTTCTATCTGCGCAATTATAGAGCAAATTCAGACCAGACTGAATTAAGACATACAAATCTGTGTAGTTTTTGGACTTTTATTTTTGTTTGTGCATTTTATAATTTTATGAAGTTGTTTAACCTAAGTTACTTTTATATAAACAATGAGTGCATATAAACTTAAAGACCAAAAGGAAAACATTTTTTTTTTAAATTGTGTCTTTTTTTAAATAGAGGACATTCTGTTATCTAAAATTTTAATATTCAATGGCAGGTGACGTTGTAGGCTGTGTCTAAAATAATACTTGCTGTGGAAGCCCAGATAGAAAGATCCAACACTCATATGAGGCCTGGTTTACTAAAGGTGAATTGGGTTGAAGGGAGACTGTGTTTATTTTAAACCTCTAAGCATGTAAATAAACATTATTCTATTGCACATGTGTGAGATTTGTACATTAGCCACAAGAGCGATAAAACACTCAATTTGCAATCACTTGGCCTCCCTTCTTAGCGGCTGCTGTGCAAAAAAAATATCAGTTGCATATTGTTTTCAGTGCATTGGCTGACTCATAGATTTGGATTATGAAAAGTAGCAGAAAAGCTCTATTAAGCAGCAAGCAGAACCTGTGCATGTAGTAAGCCAATGTGCAAAATACGACGCACACATATATTTACAAATTATTAACAAGGTAGACATTAACACTAATTCACATTAAAAAGATTAACATCATTCTGATCTCTTTCACAAACATATCTAAAAAAAATAATATTGAAAATATTGTACATTCCCTTTAATTTGCATTATTGGTAATCATCTGCAGCCAGACCTAACCCAGCTCCTCTCACTGTCACTTAGAGGTGGGCTCTTCCTAACATTGTGCTGCGTTACTTCCTCTCTTTCTGCTTCTTGCATGATCAATCAAACTACCAAGGCAGATCTGAATCTAATGGAAGGTGTAGGAAACCTGTCAGTACCAGTATCATGAAACATCAAGAAAAAAGTGGGAGTGGGAATGCCTTTCCTGCATCACAAGCAGTGGTTCTCAGATCACCACATTGCTTACATAAGGGAGTGGGATGGCCTGGTGCACTACATCAAAATCTGGATTAAATACTGTACTAAAGTATTAAACATGTAGGCTATGTTTCCTGTATGCCTCTCACAGATTCATTTTTAGTTCTGACTTGACTGTACCTTTATGTCTATTACTGATACAGAACATTTTTTTCTATAGAACAGTTCACTGCAACTATTCAGCGGTGACCCTTGATCACCTCCAGGACCTCTATTAAACAAGAGATTTGTCAGCAAGACAGGTTGACTCACAAATGCGTGTGAAATGTTCAGGCAAACACATGCATAATAATAATAATAATAATCATCATCTGGGATCTCCTAGCCCATTTATCATTTCATAAATAACCTGATGCAGACTAATAACATTCTCTGCAGCTTTATGTTGCTTGGCATCTATTTTCTCCAGTAATCAAGCAGCTGTAGTTGTAAACAAAACATGGTCATTTTAGCAGCCAGTTTATGAACTGATAAAACATAAAGCAAGCATTTAATTTCCTAACCAGAAGAGAGTAGAAGAGCAAACTTGGAGCCTTTATTCTGTTACTGCCTAATATTGCACCAAGCAAAATTCTGTACTGGTTAATTATTTTGCCTTTAAATGACAAGTTCATCTTTTTCCTCCCCCCCCCCCCCCCCCCCCTACAC
>NW_017306361.1:1551100-1552758 GCF_000935625.1 Nanorana parkeri | reverse complement strand
CTACCATGTTGTTTACACCATGGCCAGAAAAATCTGGATTGCATCTGGAGTGCATGAGTACACAATGCAAAGTGCAGGGGTCAGGAGTATGTAATGTAGAGTGTAGGGGTCAGGGGTGTGTAATAAAGAGAGTTCAGGGGTTGGGAGTCAGGCATGCATAATGCAGAGTGCAGAGGTGTGTAATGCAGAGTGCAGCGGTCGGGAGAGTGTAATGCAGAAAGTTCAGTGGTTGGGAGAGTGTAATGCAGTGGGTGCAGCAGTCAGGGTTGCATAATTCACAGATTGCAGAGGCAGTAGTGGTTATCACACAGTCTACAGGGTCAAAAGTATGTACTGCAGAAGAAAGTGTACAGAATACAACCAAAAATTACCCCCTCCTGCCAGTACTAATCCCCCCAAGCCCATATCCACACTATACAGATGTCTCTCCCAGCCCTCTCAGCCCCCCCCCTCCCCCTTCACCCCTGGGAACATCTTTTAATGGAGATTTGGAGTACTCAGCATTCCCTAGATCTCACTGGAAGAAGGGATATGCCACCTTTGCCCAGGCACTGTGGGCAGAAGCCAGGACAAAGGTAAGTATACTAACTTTTTCTCCCCTACAGTTTTTTTGAGCCACTCTGCTCATTCCAAGATGCTGATGTAGAAAACCACTAAAGATCATTTCCTCAGACTAGACCTACAGGGGCAATTTTTAGTAGTTCAGTCACATTCCTACAAACACAAGCAATTAATCACTAAGAGTACTGATCAGTTATCAGTTGCTAAACTGTTGAAGCAAATAACTTCCTATTGTGTAATCTGAACAAGTAGCATTTGGTAGTGATTAATCTTGCATGGTCTTACAATACTCCAACTGTACGAGCAATCGATATTGCATGTTACTTGTGTAGCTTACACCATAGGGAACCATTTTCCTCACCTGCTAAGCGATCGATTGCTTCTCTTATCTAGCCTGATTGTTCTTCTTCTTCTCTGTCTTCAATTCTCAATTCAGGATGCTGATAGTGCTGCTGAACACACAAAACAGGGTACATTGATCGGGAAGGTGACCCCAGACTTAAAGGACCCCATAAACATTTTTTTTTAAAAACAGTCACTGGGTTAAGCAGGGTAAAGATAAAGTGTCAATTTAGAAATGCCATAAATTACCCACATCCTTGCAGATACACCAGGGAAGTAGTAAGCACTGCAACAACAAAAAAGAAAACAGTGAAGCCAAGTAGATTAGTTCAGACTAGTGCAGGTAAGACATTTATTAGTAATAAAATAAAAAAAGAACTGCACTCATCATAGGCCAGGTATGGACCTGTCACAGAGGGCTGGTATCTGCCTAGAATTATGTACCCGGGGATGCAAGACCCTTGTGATTGGCCCATACATGGTTTGTGAGTGCAATTCTTTTTATTTGATTTTCGTAATAATAAATGTCTTATCTGCACTTTTGCACTTCACTTTTTTTCTTTTTGTTAATGGTGCTGCTGATGATACTATGCTGTCATGCTGCTGTATCATGTGTATAAAAGAGTAACAGTTTTGCTCTATTGTTCATCAACACCCTTGTTGCCTAATAAAACATATTGATGATGTTAATGCTACAAACTAGCAAATAATAATAATAATAATAATAATAATAATAATAATAATGTGACATTTAA
>NW_017306361.1:1529501-1550279 GCF_000935625.1 Nanorana parkeri | reverse complement strand
ATTAAAAAATAGAGCAGGCAGTATTAGGAATGTACAACAGACAATCATTATTTTAAAATCAGAGTCCTCTTAGCTCCCGTCCATAATAATAATAATAATAATAATAATAGTAATTTACTTTAATACAAGCCAATTCCCCTTTATTATCCATATATGGACCTTGTTATAGATGATTGTTATGGTGAGAAGGGGGTGAAGAGTATGTGTAAATTTAGTGGGGAATATTACTTTCCCTTTACGTTCTCTCATTTCTCTGTAACGTGATACAAAAGGGTTAATTTACTAAAGGAGTAGAGGATGTTCACTTGGCAAAAAGGAGGTTTTGCTAAAGCATGACTGGTTGATAAAGTTAACACAGCTTCATCTTATTTACTAAGCTCAGTAAACGTTCACTCTGCAAAGTGAACAGTCACTGTCAATATGTTTTACCTTGTGGCTGCATACAGTATGTATGAAATATTGTAAATAAACCTATAACACGTTTATGATAGAAATTTAAACCCAATGTAAATATTTTAAGACATATGTTAGCAACAAGTTTAAGCCGCAGCAATCCACAATGAACACTTGAACAAAGTAACACATAATAGTTTTCCTTTTAAGCTTGTAAATAAAATGCTTACATTCAGAGAGATGATGCCATCACGCACTAAGCATTGCTGCCGTTATTGCCCATTTAAAGATAAAATAGCTTAGAAATGGGGCATTTTTTTCCTTGTTAATAGATTTGCCAGCAGTGTAACAATTACTGTTGCATTTAAAACAATTATATCATGTGAACGTTTCTAGAGAAACCGATTATGAACCACTAGATATTACCCTCGAAAGACAACATTTCTCATTTGTGAGATGGTTAGTGATTATTTCACTTTAATACAAAACAATATCAAGTATAAGTTAAGTGATTCTGGATTAGAATCATTATTAAATTGTTGACAGAGATGGTTGTACAACTGTTTGTGGCAGCAGCCGATTAGTTGTTTAATTTGTTAGAAAATTCATGTTCTATTTGCATTAATGTATTTAGGTTATTATTTTTGGGATACACAGCAATTGTACAAGAAGTAAGCTGTCAGTTGAAAGCACTGATATGTTTTCAAAATGCACTTTGCTATGCAACTGCTGTTCAACCAGAGAACTTGGCTAACACATTTGTGTCTTGCAAGCTTATTTAAAGAGACGGTCTTGCCAACATGGAAGGACAATCAAGTGAACTGTAGATACTATCCAGGAAACAATAAAAATGCCCCCCCAAAATATCTGCAAAATATACAGTATGTGCAGTCTGAGAAATGTGTTGCTGCAATACTGTGCATGTCAGTAATAAAATTGATATTTTGGCTTTTTTGGTCTTCCCATAGCTCTCAAAAACTCAGCATGATTTCATTGGTAATTCACTGCAATGCTTCTTTCCCTTAGTAGATTTAGTTGAGTAGTAAAACCTGATATTACATATTTTACACCACCCTTCACCAGACATCATTTTTTTTCCCCAGTTGATGTACACTGTGTCATCTATGGCACTGCTCCTAGAAAAAAAGGCAAAGCCCACCTTCACCTTTTGATACCACTGTGGACTAATATCCATATGGCTGAAAGGCCAGCAAATATGGAGCCTGTTTTATATTGAAGTTAACTTTTATGTTTTTGGCACCTAGCTAGGATCGAGAGGTGAGCGAACAGTCTCATTGTCACAGGTCGGCTAGAACTATGAGGTGAGTGAAAAGCACTCACCTCATAGTTCTCCTTTAAGGCACTGGCTACTCCTACACTAATGGAGATCCAAGATGGGAATACTGTTAATATTATGAAGTTATATGTAGTACAACTACCCCTAGTGGAGGTAAGTAAGCTGCTGCCTTCAGCTCATGTGTGTGGCAGTGTGCTGCATTAAACAAATAACAGAGCAGGAGTGATTTATACTGTATTGAGACCTATTCAAAATAGGTTGCGATGCAACCTGGTGTTAACAGACCATTAAAGTGTATGTAATCCCCAGCAATGAACGACTCTTAATTGCTCCCGTTTGGTCTGTTAAATATACAATTGAAAGTTTGTTATATATTTGTTATAAGTACAAAGAAATACCTGTTGATGCCAGAAATTCAGTGCTGTCTTATGTCTAGTGCACACTTCCTTTAAGAATTACTCCCTGTATTGTGGAGATGAAGAAAGTGGGAGGGACTGTAGTTTAGCAAAAGTCTGGGTAGGGTTGAGAACACTCAGTCCACAAAATGCTGTGTATTTTCATAATTGGTTGCCATCGGCAACTGCTCCAGATTTTGTCTGCTCCAGTTTTGATAAATTCCCCCTCTGTGTTTCTGTGGGGAGAAAGTGAGGGGATATCTCATCACTGAGATGGGTGGAGGCAGGTGGTGTCCAGTTTAGCAAGAATTGGACAACATTTGAGCTGTGCACGGCAATTGTACCAATGGGGCTGCTTATAATTTCCTTTTCCCTCTTTTTCCATGTGCATAAATGCACTAAACTTTATATGTTTGGTAATATGTTTACAAACAATTAAGGTAAAGAATACATTTAAAGAAGACTTACATTAAAGGAGACAAGGAAATCCCCACTCCTAATATAAGTAGACAAGTAAATACATAAACCAACAAATGGCTTTACTGCAATATTAAATAAGAGCTAAGCACCATCCCCCCTACCCTGATGGACTCATAACCTTCACATTTCCTGGGTAAGGTTGGTAGACCTCCTGGTCATGCATGACATTTGTTTTTGGTGCTGATAGATGGGCACTGATTTACTTTGTAGGACTTCCATCTCTGAGAAAAAATTACAATAGTGCAGCTCTTGTAACAGTAAACAAAAATCCAAACACTAAACCTTCAGGCTAACCCTTAGCTCTCCCCTACCCTGGTAGAATAGCCCGAACAGCAGTGAGAAGCCTGCCGGAGGTTCGGCTCAGCCGATCCAGATGTTGGATCGGCTGAGTCGAACTCCTTCTGCACTTCGGATCAGCCGAACATGCTGAGCATGTTCGGCTGATCCGAAGCCACACGAAGCAAGCCGATGTACGGCTGATTTCAGCCGATATACGGCTGAAATCAGCCGTACCAGCCTGAAGTGAATAGCCGAACAGTGTTCGGCTCACTTCACTTCTGATCGGTCATTCACTCGGCTGCCCTCGGCAGCTTTGTGAATAGACCCCAAAGTCTTTACGTTCTGTAAGTCACGCCAGTAGACATCCTACTTATGCAATACAGTTGTTTTTTGTGCTGGTTGTTGGGTGCTGATTGTTTGCTTTGCAGGGCTTCCAGCTCAGAGATCAAGTAATAAAGCTGCTGTCTTTATAACAGTAAAAATAACATATCTCCTACAATAAACCTTCCCCCAACTCTTAACCCTTCCCTGCCTGAACAAATAAAACATAACCTAACCCTTAAAATGGGCCCTTAACAACCTTCAACACTATACATTTACCCTTAACCTGTTCCTTAGACTTAGTTCTTTCTAACATGTAACCCTCCCATTCAAGTAAGTCCATCGCACCAAATTATTTTTTCTCAAAGTTATATACTAAAGTGTGCTCTAAACACCTAACTTAACACTGCTGCATACTCACCATGTCCGCTGAACCCCTAGCATGCAGGTCCTTAGGCAAAGCTTCAGACAACATAAGAAACTAATTTGTAACATGAGTCTTGTGGGAGCTCAGTGGACACCAAAAAGCGTTTACTAGCCACTACAGTGTTTTGGTCTTTAAGAGAAAAAAATAATTCAAACCCCCTTTAAATAAGATGTAGAATTACATAATGCACTTATATTTATGCTATGGGTTACAAGCTGCTTTGTCTCTGTTTAAATGCTGGTTCTGTAAAATAACATTCTGCAGGCTAATAAAATAAATCAGTTAATGCTATACATATAGAACACTCCTATTTTACATATCTGAAAGAAAAGAAAATACTACCAGGAGCAAGAAATGATAAACTGCCATATGAATGATATGTTTTCCTTCTCTATAGCACTATTTGTCAAGCAGATGTTGTTATTCAATTTTGAGTGATAGAGACGATTCTGTACCTTTCAAAACCATCCATGGTAGATGAAAAGAGAAAAATGATTTAATGGCAGTATAAAAGCTAAAGATATGTTTTGATCAGGATCTGTGCTTCCTGCAGATGTTAGCGATGACTGAAAGCTCTATTCAGCTGTAAATTTCCCGAGGATTCTCTGGATGTTCACGCCGTGTCAGAGACATCGTTATGAAAATCCCGTAACGAGCTGCTTCTACCAATTATAGCAAAGAGGAAAACATTGAACAGCTAGAAAAGAAATATCTAGTGGTTAGTGCAAATCTAATCATTATAAATATTGTGTGTTCTGAATGTTAATTTAGGTTCAACTTTGTGTATTGGGCCTTATTATGTGTGAAAGCACATTGCAAGGGCTCTGGCATTCGGTGCTAGAATAGGCTACTAGACTAAATTTTGGACAATGGGCCTAATCCTTAAAGGATTCAGGAAGAATTGTTTTTGATACCCATAGTGTCTGACCCCTCACTTTTTATTCTCCTATGTCGAACTATATGCATGAAAGAAAGAATCAGCTTTGGGGTTGATTTACTAGAGGCAAAAAAGCTGTTCACTTTGCAAGGGAATTTTCCCTTAGCTTAGTGAATGAGGCAAAGCTCTGCTTACTTCCATCATCCAATCTTATCTGTAAAAAATAAGTGAAGGCAACTGGACTTGCTGTATTTTTCTCGAAGACGTTTCACTAGCATTTAACTAGGAGTAGAGTTGACAACACTGGAACAAAATCACATTAAGACACATGGTTAATTTTCTTGGTGAGCAATTTTGTACCTGAAATTTCAGCATTGCTCTTCGTAACATTTTGTTGTTAGTCAAACCTCAGTCAATGAAAGACCTTCTGAGTGAGATATAGGGGTCTATTCACGAAGCTGCCGAAGGATCTAGCCGATTCGGCCGATCCTTCGGCTAGCTTCGGTTACAGGAGTCCATCGGTTAATTCATTCGGCTATTCACTCACTGCTGTTCGGCATTTTTAAGAATAGCCCGAACAGCAGTGAGAAGCCTGCCGGAGGTTCGGCTCAGCCGATCCAGATGTTGGATCGGCTGAGTTGAACTCCTTCTGCACTTCCGGTTGGCCGAACATGCTGAGCATGTTCGGCCGACCCGAAGCCACACGAAGCATGTACGGCTGAAATTAGCCGTACCAGCCTGAAGTGAATAGCCGAACAGTGTTCGGCTCACTTCACTTCAGATCGGTCATTCACTCGGCTGCCCTCGGCAGCTTTGTGAATAGACCCCATAGAATAGCTAACTTCAGGGGTTACATATGCTGTCCAGTGATATTGTTAATGATAGTTGCACCCCAGTGGTGCAGCTGCAGATATGTATTGTAACCAGCTACTGCAACAGCTTTGTAGCTAACTAAAGCCACCAGAGAAAACAATCACACATTTGTGATACTATAAACCCCTACAAAGGAATTGCTGCATCCTGGTCTCTAGCCTAATGTAAAGAAAAGAAAAGAAAAACAGTAATTGGCTGACTGGATTGCAGTTTGGGGAATAAAGAAGAACTGTATTATAGGGTTTTACTAAAAATTAGGAACATCTAGTAGGGGCAGATGAAAACAAGATTCCCATTGTGTTGGAAGCCTTGCCCAAAGCTTTCCCCCCGGAATCTATAATATTCCTCCTCTTGTTTACACCCTCCCCACACCTGCAATATCTACATATTCTTCAGAAAGCCTGGTGCCATGTAAGTCTACCCACTTGTGTTGCAATTCCCTTTGATGCATTCATTGCAAAATAGAGCTTCCTAAGACCAAGATGTGTTTCTGATAACATTCATAAATTGATCATGTCCAAGCAAAATCTCAATTTTAGTTTACAATTAAAGTTACCCACAACAAAGCAGTTCACATATTGGACAATCAATCAAGAATTTAAATCCAAAAAGAAACCATATAAAAATCCACCAAGACTCACCGCTCTGATTCCAACTCCGGGACACATATCGAATGCATGCTATAGTGTGCTCTGACTTCCCAAACAATACTTCTGAAAGATCAGCCGCACATAACTGATGTCCATAAAATCCCATTTTTAAAGCAGTAAATTTGGTATAAAATACAAGGTTTTAGCAAATACACCACCATAAGATTTCTCCCATCCAACATCCTTTATGCATTTCACCACCTGGGCTTAATTATGATTATGCCCAGGTGGTGAAATGCATAAGAGGTGTTGGATGGGTAAGATATTTTGGTGGTGTATATGCTAAAATCTTGGGTATTGTACTGAATTTACTGCAATGAAAATTGGATTTTATGGACATGTGTGGCTGATCTTTTAGAAGTATCAAAAATAAATCATGTTGAAGATCATTTCAGTTTAGAGCTTTCAATTAAGATATTTTGTATGATACATAATGCTAGATAACAGTAATAATTAGATCTAATGATTACAAATGGCTTGAATGAAGAGCAGTTTCTGTGTTTCCCGTGAATCATCCTATGGTTCTTTCTTTGCTGTTGGTAGAGCAGGTTCTAGTACCATCTAATGTAAAGTGATGAAGAACATATCTTGTGTTATATAATCTGGTCATGATAATAGCTTCATTGTTCCAGGGTCATGGTCAGGGTTCGTCATGCTGCAAGTCATGGTTGAGTTTGTTGATACTGACGCCATGACATTAAAGAGAAAATTGACTATGTTGGGAAATCTCCAAAGGCTGGACGTAACAGAATTGCATCTGGGTCACACCTAAGGGTCATCAAGAGATTTATAGAAAAAGCCACACAGTGAACTCTTTTATGGGGTAATATAACACAAGCACATCTGGAGCAGCTCATTGAGAAATTAGAATAAATATCTTCAAACTGCTTGTTAAATCTAGGTGTTTGATTCAAGTTCAGTGTCTTGTGTGGCTTTTGGCAGTGTCTACCCTGGTTATATAAAATGTGCATTACTCAGCTATACAGCGTCTGCTTGTAGATCTAGGACTGGGGCCAGTGCTGCTGCTTCATTCCCATATGAGCACAGGTGTTTCTTTCATTAGTGCAGGTGATTTTGTCAAAATGACTGATCCACTGATTGATTGACCTGCTCTCATGTGGTGGCATTATGGGAACAAGCAAAGCTTTAGTAGCCACATTCATTAATATATGATAGATATGAAGGCGGGGACAGATGTGAGGAAAAAAATGTTACAGATATCATCCCTTCTTAGAATTGACAATGTTTTCTAAACTAAAACAAAGGATTTGTTCCAGTCCAGTGGTGTTCAAGCAAATTAAGACTCTCAGCTCCATGCTCTGTTGCTTTTTATTATCTATGAATGAAACAGAGTTTTTATTTCACTGAAAATTACAGTGAAAAATTGGAGATTTCATCAACATTTTGTTATTTATGTAAATGCTTTGAAGTCACATGGGGAGGATAAATTAAAGTGGGTTATTAGGGTGCAATGCGCTTTAAATGGCTCCTGAAGGTTACAGTAAGCTACCAGCTTTTTGTTTTTTTTGGGGGGGAGGAGGGGGGTTTAGGTGTGAGGCGGGTTTCATCTCTTATCAGCTTGTGGCAGTCATTTTCATACAGGCTAATGTAGTCACCAGGCAAATTCAGTTCTTCATCCCCTATATATTCCTCTAGAGAGGAATATAGACACAAAGCACAAAGAAACGCACAAGAATAATGTACCTTCTAGTGAATTTTTCTGTTGATATATATGTAGAATTCAGTGACAACAGTAGCTCCATTGAAAAGTCATGCTGTGTGATCTCCTCATCTAGGTTCTAGACAGCTATAAAAACCCAGACATATTTTAGATTTTAAATATAAATACATGTACAGCGCTAAGGGCCCAGAGGGCAGCTAATTGAATAAATCTATTCTAAAGGTGATTTATAAATTAATTATTACAATGTGTAAATTATTAAGTAAATTGATGAATATTACCACTATATAAAAATTGTTAATAAATATGCAAACAATGCAAAAAGTTACACATCGTGCAAGATATGCATGTGCAAAAAATTGTATATTCATAAATATCCAGATAAGAATTGCTTCTTATCTGAAAAGTGTATTAAATGTCTCCTTTAAATGTCATTAGACATAAACCTTATGATTCCATTAACTCATATTTTAAAGTGATCAGTCCATACTCCATGAGTGAAAAAGTTTATATTGTGAAAAATAAATATTTAATTGTGAAATAATAACAAGTCCCAAAAAGTGCTCGATGATCTCTCCAGAGATTGTGATTGTGCTACACAGTCACCCCCTCAAGAGTGCGCACTCACCACAATGGAGACAGCTATAAATTTATATCCAGCGAGCTCCCTAATAGACCCCGATGTCCCAGCGTCTCCTTTAGATACTTTCACCAAGATATCCCATGGATCGATATATCGCCCAATAGGATGGCTGTGAATAGATATCCAGAAAGCTCCCTGATAGACCCCGATGTCCCAGCGTCTCCTTTAGATCCTTTCACATAGATTTCCCATAGTAAAAACTCACATTCATAAATGAAACAACTGGCCGGTAAAATCAACAGAAGTCCAGCCTATATTTTAGATTTTGACTGAATCCATACAAAATCTTCAGCTTGAGCTACAGTGTAACAATTAAAGATTGTTGCGTTCTATTTTCAAGTTACCACTAAGATGCGTTTCTGTTTATTTATTTATTGCTTTTCTGATTAAGAGTGTTAAAAGTAACCAAATTTTATTGTTGAGAACCCAAGTAGAGCTTTCTTTGAGAGATGTTGCAGCTTTATAATTGTATGAGGAAATTAGTTGTTTATATGGCTGTTTTGATCACTATATATATCAAGGAAAAAGTAAATGATTTAAGTTGCAATTATCCTCTTTCTGAATGACCATCTAGATACCCGTGTAGTTGCTCAATGAGCAGACATTACATATTCAAAACAGGACCTAATGTTTCAGAGATTCATATTCTACTATAATTATATGGTTCAATGCAAGTGATTATATCTCTTCTTCAGAAACGGCCTGCAGAGTTTTGGTTTGCTGGCTTCTCATAATTTACTGCCTTGGCATAATAGGCCAGTCTTGCTGGGGAAAAAAAGATGATAAATGACACTGGCTAGGATTCATAGATTTATTAAATTTCTATCAAACAGTGCAACAAAAAATCTGCTTAAGTTAGAAATGGGCTCAAATTTTTTAATCAAAATTCATGAGTCCTGATGCTTGGTTCAGTAGGTCCACGGAAGGCTTGAATTGAAGACTGATTAAAGAAAATAAAAGCCTTATTTGAAGTAATTTTTCAATGACAGCTTTTAATTGGATGTTAAATCAAACTCTTATCTGCCTCTCTACAGATAGCACATTATATAAAATACAGTTGGTGGCAGTGCCAGTGTAACCGATACACTGAATAACAATTGACTTTTTACTTTTCACCAAGAGGATCAAGTGAGTGCAGTTGTCACCCTGTCAGAAATTAACGATGGAAATGTATGCTTAAGTACCAGAGTGTGATGTGCAGACGTTTTAGAACACTGCAGGATGCATTTTACGCTTCAAGGTTAACAACTGCTTATTCTACATAACAGCTTTGTTATTTTAGAGAATTCCATATTTTACATAACTTTTTCTCTTTGATTTTTAATAAATGTCATGATTTGAGAGTCCTAGTAAATAAATGACCATGTTGATGGTGAAATCAACACATTGGAAGGTTCCTCCCATTTGCTGGATAGTATCAGCACATTCTGAACCTCTTTTATTAATCGTGAGAACTGTCTGTGTTTATTACAGAAACAATTCATTGAATTTCTTCCCATTTAAACCCTTAAAGTGTATTTCCACTTTTGCAGTCAAATTGGGATAACACCTATTTTATATTTGTTACATGTTTCTCATTCACATTGCATAATTTAAAATAAATTGCTGCTTGCACAATACATCCTCAATTCTAAAAGTTGTTATCTCTACTGAATTTTTGGAGCATTTCTGGAGCGTAAGAGGGGTGGGGAGAGTAATGTTAACATAATTAACCCTGTTTGTACTGTGCATCCTTCATTGGATAATTGGTATTGGTATTAATTGTAAACTTGGTGTGATCACAGTTTGCACCAACAAAGGTTTATAGACCTAGAAGCATTGTATGTTAATGAGAGGAAGCTCAGTATGTCCCTAGTTTTTTTTTGGGTGGGGACAGACACCATTTCCTGTCACTTGGAAATTAAGAAATAAGCTTGCACAGGCCTGCTACATAGAGACAACTAAAAAGTAAGAAATAATTTTTCAAAAATTCTCTTTAGATATGCTGTGTGAATAGGAAAACATAAAAAAAATACATTTGTTTGTGTTACATCTCAGTCCTGCTTATTTTCTGTAGCAAAATCCAGTAATGGCTGCGTGACAGTGTAGGTTGATGGGAACAACAGTGAACTGTGTCTGTCTAATGTGTGGTGAAACAGCCAATTGTAGTCTCCTTCGGATGCCTGTGTGACACAGTGACAGCAGTATAGATCATTTGGGATATCAGTTTCAGGTATTTTTATAAAGAAGTATCCTAATTATTTTATTATTATACAGGATTTATATAGCACCAACAGTTTGCGCTGCATTTTACAATATAAGGAAGACATTACAATCACAATACAATTCAAAACAAGATGGTAAGGAGGGCCCTGTCCGTGAGGGCTTAATGCTACTAGAACATCATTAGGGGCAAGTAGTAATACAGGGGATTAATCTAATACAACTAAGCAGTAACATAAATATAATGTAAAGCTATGTCTTAAGGCTGCCCACACATTTCAGTCTGATTTTATACTTTTATTTCATATTAGATACAATTGCAGCGTGTGATATAATCAACTAATTGTTTTAAACTTATTCTTAAAAAATATTGTTCCAATGAACGTTTTAAAGCTGAACACCAGGCAAACAGCTAAATACGCATATGAGAGATACAGTATGTAAGAGTGCTGTTTTACTTGTCAGATGATTTATATTTCTGTCCATCCAGTCCTGACATTTAAACAACTCTGCACATAGCACAACCCATTTTTGCAATTGAAGGTGGCCTGATCTATCTCTCCTTCAGTTTCAGGTCTTGTCCCTCTATCATGTCTATTTCCTCTATCAATAAAACTACTAATATGCAAGTTGCACCATTGAATCACCACTTCCACCGAAATAAAAGCAGTGTTGACATGTGTGGTCAACCACTGACTACAAATCTGGTTCTGTTAATGTACTCATGGAATGACTCATTTTATTGTTCATTACACAGTCTGGAGCTCAACTCCAGTTTGTGATTTCTCAAATCCATTTTTTTTAAGTACCTTACAATGGTCATAATAAAAAGAGGCCACACAAATTGCAGAAACATGCAGAAAATTCTTAAAAAGTAAAAATAATCTACAGATTTACATGTTCTTACCTGTTTATATATAGAGGAATTACATTTCTGCATTCACCGATCTAGCAATAGACATATAAACTTTCCTCAGCCTAGGTTGAAGGACTAGATGTCAAAGCGCAACTGAAGCTGGCCATACACGGCAGGCATTGGATGTAATTTGAGCCGCGGATGGCCCTGCCAACGCCGTGGGGTTAATTTGTAACCCCTAGCGCCCCTAGACGGCACTGATGTGAACCCCCATGTATTCTAACACCACATATTCTGCCAGCTGTGGGTGCTGGGTGCCAGAATTCAATAGCCAGCATGGAAAATGTGTCTACCCATGCTGCTTAGTATGGATGGGTGGAATATAGTAGACATGTGCGATTCGGTTCGTTCCAAAATTCGTTTTGGACGAATTTTCAGAAATTCGAAAAAAAAAAAGCGTGAGGTTTCCCCCAATTCATACCAGACCCTTTAGGTCTGGTAGGAATGTTAGGAGGGACCCCCGCCCCTCTTATAACACAAAAAAGTGTGTGGGCTTCCCCCAAAAATCCATACCAGACTCTTAAGGTCTGGTAGGAATTTTAAAGGGGAACCCCAGCCCCCAACAATGGGGAAAAAATGTGGGGTCCCCCCTAAAAGTCCAGGCCACGTGCCCTCAGCATTGAGAGGGTGCTTAGCCGCGCCCAGGGGGCGGAGTCCTGCGTGACGTCACGGCCGGAGCGCCGTGGCGCTGAATCGGCCGGGGTTGCCGGGACCGAGCCTGACACATATATATCAAATGCTTCTATGGTTGAAAGTACGGAGGTAATAGTGTAGTGGTTAGAGGACAGTTTTGCCATTGATAAGGTCGCAGGTTAAGGAATAAACGAATTTCGTCCATAAACTAATTTCGTCCGAAACTAATTTAATTTCGGACCCTAAAAAAACAAAACTAAACACATTTTTTTTTTGTTACTAAACTAAACAAAATTTTTTTGTTTCAAAACTAAACTAAACTATTTTTTTTTGTGTTTCAAAACGAAACTAAACTAAACTAATTTTTTGCTGGTGCACATGTCTAGAATCTAGTGATTTCTCTCGTTCAGTCAAGCAAAGAGAAATCTTTATGTGTATGGCCAGTCTAAACTCTACTATCCTTTACATCAGAAGAGGGTGCCATTTTAGCCTCTATTTTGATCTACAGTTGCCATGGTGCTGCACATGTGATCAGCTATGACACAAGCCATTTGAGGGCTGTTCGGTTGACTGCTGACATAGGCACACTGCCAACTGTCACAGTTATCACCAGAGTCTGCCTTGAATGGTACTGTTTTGGGAACTAGTTAAATCAGTGGAGGGTTTTTTTCCACTTTTAGGGTGAGTTCCAGGTTATACTTTTATTTCCAAATAGTACAAAAGTGTCAAAGCTATCATTTTGTAAATCATAACTTGTTATATAATTTGAATTATAAGCAGATAGTAGTACTGCAACCAAATTGTTAAGCGGATTTTAATGCAGTGAGTAGCACATCCTTAAAGTGTATGTCCAGGCAATAGGGAAGGGTTAGGTTTTTATTACTGTCTGCTTGCCCACTGGGGAGCATCAGCCTCTCTGGTTAGGATAGAAAGTGATGGGACATTGACTAGAACAGGAGACACAGAGAACACTTCCTATGTGGGCATCTGTTCCAGTGACAACAATCTAAGTGTGAGAGATTTCTGCTCACTTCCTATTATGTCTTTGAGACCCGCAGAAAAAATGACAGAGGCTTTAACCATTCCCTATTTAACAAATAGTAAAACAAAATGGCTGGAAATGCACTTTAAAATTACCTTCACTCAACACACAGCTGCTGATGTGCATTGCCAGGCACAATGCTGATGTGCCGAAACCAGTACATCACATTGTTTGCTTTTTCTTGTTAGAACTTTGTTAAAATGTCATGAGTAACATTTGATTAAGTTCTATGGGCACAGTGTTTTGCGATGCGCTGAAAAAAGTACTGCATGCAACACGGTGGTGTGAACTGATCCCATGTGAACAAGGCAAATTGCCTTGCATAGCATTGGAGCTGCACTGGAAAAAGCCACCAGTGCAGCCCCAACACATCTGGTGTGAATTCCGCCTTCAGCTACTGTATCAGGCAATATGACATTGACTTAGAGTAGCACAAAAGCACTCAAAAAAGATAAATATGTATGTTTGGCAATTTATCTTTATTCCAGTTGCCATTGTATGTTTATATGGCCATAAGTTGGATCTACATTGAAGTACAGAATACAATTACCCCCTCTGTGCTGTGTTTTCCCCGGGAAAGTAGTTCAGATCTTGCAATATTTATCTTCATGATGCCTCACTTATAGTAAGAGCTAATTAAAAAACAGACCTTTAGAACACTATGAAATACAAAGATTGCTATGATATGTCACATTTTATTTTTATGCTTCCTCTTGAAAATAAATAAGAAGTTTTGCACTGATTGCATATTTTATGTTGCAGAACGAAAGCAAAATATAGTGTTACTGAGGCAGATATGTTTCTAATTATAACTGTTGAATTATACAGTTTTAATTGTCTACTAAAATGCTGATTTTGACATACTGCCAAAGAGCTTTCAGTGAATTCTTCATTGAAGAAAGCCATTGTGCTATAGTTACCAGCTACATGACTTTAAGCTACAGCTTCCAGAATTTCAGAACATTCACATAGTGTGGTAATTAAAACTGGCTCATTGCATTGTACTTCAAACAGGCAGAAATTTTACCTGGCATATCTAAGAGTTGGTTCAGCTTTTTAATATTGATGGTTGCTCTTAAAATGATAGTTTTAAGCTATTGCAAATGGTGATTAAATCACTTACAATGGACGCTGCTTCTTGATTGTTTAAACGTTTTAGTTTCCTGCAGAATCAGTTGACCCTCTGAGCACTGTCCCTGATATTCTTTTTTAGGGTGGCTTCTTTTCTTTGAAGGGTCCTATGGAGCCACTCTTGTGTGTGCTAGTAAGCTGTGTGTGTCTCCACAAACATATCGACACATCAAGAAAAGACACTCCCCTGCTCCCTGCTTTCCGATCCCCCATGCTCCCAGATAGTAGATGGGCAGCTGCTGGAGACTATTCTGTCCTTGTGATCTAGTATTCAAAATGAAGTTCTGAGAAGCTGAGCTGAGAGAGTTGGAGCCAGATGTTTGTAGACATGATGATTGTATGTGATTGGGCAAAAATTTTAAGAAATGTAGAGGACCTGTCAGTGTGCCTTTGCTATTATATAGGGGGTTGTTATTGTTCTCACTCCGAAATTTACGACGATATGTAACGTGTGGCACAATTTTCGTTTTTGCACGTAGGCGCATGTGACGCGTGTTTGCGTTGTATGTGCGTGCATGTGGGGTCGGGGGATTTTAACATTTGTTTTTTGCATTTTTTTTTAGTTCTTTTTTTACACTCAACTTTATTGCTATCACATAGGGGGATAAGAAGCCCCCTATGTAATAGCAAATATAATGTGACAGGTCCTCTTTATGGAGACATCAGAGGTCTTCCAGATCCCTAATATCACCTAGGGACCCCAGAGAAGCTGAGGAAGCATAAATCTGCTTCCCCAGCTTCTTCCCCTGGCTCTAAGAGCCGGAGAATGTACACAATGACACTGGAAGTGATGTAATACACATCACTTCTGGGTCCAGTGATCAGAGGAGAGATCAGCGGCTGGAAACCTGTTGATCTCCCTTCGATCTGTCAAGGGAGACCCACCATGCCAGTCCCGGACAGCATGGGGGCACAGCGGAGCCCAGGGAAACGGGCAGCGGAGGGGGGGGCACACAGTCCCGCACCATACAAGCAGTCGGACGATTGTACAGCCATCGGATTGCTTGTATTTAAACTTTCTACGCCTACTTGTAGCAGCAGCCGTGTTGTTGGTATAACCACTTCAGGACAGGATGTTTTTTTTACAGTGGGCAGTCCTGAAGCGGTTAAAGTGACACTTAACTCAGGAGTTAAATCTTAAAAATGCATTCAAGTTCCCTAAGGGTGCCCATACACTGTGCAAATTTTGGTCAGTTCTTGAGGAACCAGCCAAAATTTGCAGTGTGTGACCCCTGTCGGCACCCTTTTGGCTGGCATCTGTCAATCAGCTGATCGAAGGAACCAGCCAGAAAATCCTTGTATGACCAGAGCCGGCAGCAATGAGATTCCGGCTCTTGTCGAGTATTCTGATAGTGGCCGACGGCCACTGTCAGAATACAATGCAAACAGCGGGATTCCTCAATTGACACACAATAGTGTAGATAGAGGAATCTGCTCTATTTTTTTCATTCAGCCCATGGGTTGAATGGAAAAAATAGAGCAGTGTATGGCCAGCCTAACTGTTAACAAGAATGTAGCTTATTTGTGTATCGCTCGGCTGTAGATCCTCCAATCATCTCTGAATTACTGCTGACACTGTCCTTCCTTCTGGTGGGTGACTACTTTTCTTCCCCATGTGTGTTGTAAAGTGGCCAATACTCCAAACTCACTCCCATGATGGACTACAATCTCAATACAAATTAGTAAACTAAACGTGAGATTGTCGTCCATCCTGGAAATGAGCTTGGAGCTGTGACTACTTTACAACACACACAGGGAACATGGGGAACAAAAGTAGCCACCCTCCAGAAGGAAGGACTTTGTCAGCATCAACTCAGAGATAATTTTAGGATCTACAGCCGAGTGATACACAGATAAGATACATTTTTGTTCATAGTTAAGGTTCTTGAATGCATTTTTAAAATGTAATTCCTGAGTTTAGTGTCACTTTAAGGCATTGCATTGTCTTTAGTATAAAGCTATGTAAATAACACCACAACATTTTGTTGTTGGGTTTCATTACACTCCAGCATTAGATCTACTGCAAGCAGCCTTCCACTGGATGCAAAATAGCCTTACTAAATGTGAATATTACTTAATCTCCATTTGTATTCATCAAGCTAGATTCGCTAGCTTGATTAATGTTTTTATTTATAATATTTTTTGTATTAATTTGTAATCTTGTTGTGACACCTAATCACATAATCACATAATGTTGATTGATATTGAGAACCTTAATATGTAATCAAGTCCCACGTTTAGCAATATTGTGGGTAATGTTTTTGATAAGTTTGCTTGAAATGTTAACTGTACTTCTAAAACACATTAGGGATACCAATGAAGCAGAGAGCATAGTGAATAAAGTGAAGCTGCCCATTCATTCATATTTTGTCATTTTTATTTCTGTGTACCTGATTGGGTATTTAAAGTATTCATAGCATTATTTTATTAATTAAGCTAGGTGAACATTGATTTTTGTGAACATTTTGTGCTAGTTTAGTAAATAAACCCCATTTCATATGTTTTTATAAAACACCAAGCTACTTTCCAAAAGTAACCTTGCACTTCAGCTTGTGTTTCCTTTTGATCTTCTGGTCAAAGCAGAAATAGGTGAATGTAAATGTTGCTTTGTTTATATACTGCCTGTCTGCAGTCATGTACACTGCACTGTGCAGTGCAGAGAGCAGCATGCCCTAAACTAAGACTGACATGGAAGGCAGTTGGAAAAGATTTCCCTATATGTGCATTCTGCTTTCTACAATCTATGATCACATGGGTAGAGAGGGCTTAGCTATATCTTCTTCTACTTCTTCTTCTCCTCAGCTTGTAATCTGTGCAATAAGTGCAGTGCAGTACAGAAATAATATTTTCTCATTCCCAGTCCTGAACACATTGATTTAAATATGTACCTGTTATCTATATTTTATTGTTGATTAGTGCAGACTGCAGACAGACTGTATATAAACAAATCAATGTTTACAATGTCCAGGGCCTCTTGTGATGGCTGCCATAGCACAGGGAAAGAAAAGGCAGAGATAAGAGGTTACAGATTGCTTAGTGTCCAATATATGAAAGGAGCTAATGTGTTTTAACTTTAAAGCTGTTCATCAAAAGAAGAACATTTGCTCTGCCATTTTAATAAGTGACTCTCTTTGCTCTTAAGCAAGCTTTTTTCTTTGCCTAGTATTTTTCTTTATCTTTTTTTTAAAGATTTTACGGCTTTAAAACAAAGATTTTTTTTCAATAAGGGAAACTTTAATGCTTCTTTTTATGGCCTGCAGAAAGTTTAATTCTAACCACTATAGTTCCTAAAACACATTCTAGAGAAAAAAGATTATTGCACTAGTCTGCCTATAAAACCACAAATGAATGTTTCTTTTTGTGAAGTTACCTTAATGTGAACCCTTTGGCCTGACAAGTCCAATAATCTCTGAGGTAATCCAGTGAAATTTGACTGGGTAGCATACCCTCTGTGTTACTGTGCAAATTGCAGAACAAGCTGTCCATAATCAAAAGCCGGCAATGGATTATTGCATCCACAATCATTTAGAATGACATGTTTGATTTTAGTATTTCCTGACAAGTCCGGCAGTTCTGTGATGCCATGGAGTTGTAATATATTCTTGGGTTTTGAATAAATAATTAGCTTTTAGACATGGTGCATTCTACTTAGCATGTGGACTTTTTCTATCAATAATTGTAATGTCACCCCCAGCTGCTGGGGACTAACTTTAGTGCGCTACTTAAAAGAAATTTAAAAAAAACTACATGTTTTCTTCGATGCTACTTTTTCTTTATAATAGCCTTAAAAACTAAAGAGTTGGTAAACATTGAGTCCTACATAAAGAACTTTGATAGACAAATATTACATTCATTGATAGAAATCTCTGCACCAGAGCCAAAAGAGGAATATTTGACAAGGAATGAAGGACAGAGGGTGTTGGTTCCAAAGCAGGAATCGTACCTTCAAATTTGAGCCAGTTGGGAGCTTACTGTGCATGCTGTAGGGATATTTGGACTAGCAGTAAGGTGAAATTATCCCCAGTGGAATATAGATAGAAAAAACACAAACAAACAAAAAACTAATTAAAAGCTCAAGACAGTGAACATTTTGAAATAAAGTGTACCTGTATATTTTTAAATAATGCAGTTGAATGACTTTAATATTTTACTGTCTTGCCAGTTAGCATTACAAAGGATTCAGAAGTAGCTCTTCAGTAGTAGTGAAAGCCAGATAGTTCAGTTGTATTAGGAGTTGGAAAGTAAGAGGATGCTTGGCAGTGATCTAACTGGAAGCTTAAATGTCAGTGAGTGGTAAGTGTCTGTGTCTTGATTTCTCAGGTCATTGGGTTGTTTATATGAGCTCCCTCAGGGAGTCAGAAATGTCATTCAGAAATTGTTTCCTTTCTTCAACTGTACTTCACTGAGTTTTCATCCTGCTAAACTTGTAACTTCAGTCTCAAGAGCAGTTTCTGTAGTTAAGTTAAAATGAAACAACTCGGGTTTAATTAAAGTATGAGTATTGTTTTAGAATTAAGGGATTTTGAAATGACCTTTACCCAAAAGAGGCAGAGAAACTCACACACATTCTGAAAGAGAGATAATATTTATTTGATTTGGGCAATATGGATGATTTCCTAAATATAAGTGACACTAAGGCCTTATTGATGATAGTGGCAGTGCTGTTATGGCTATTAATTTCCCTCTTTTTTTCTCTTTTGTTCTCTTCATTACCATTTGATCTCCCAAAGCTCAACTCACTTTGCTCCCCATGCCAGAGCTTCTCTTTACAAAAAAGACTAGAAGGCTTAAAGGCTACCAAGTCACTGTTAGAATGGGTGAGCTGAGCGGCTGAAAGAACAACTTGAGTGGCTTCAGTGCTTCTGCTTTGATTTCTGCTTTGAGGATTAATTACTTCACAATGCCTACAGGTGTCAGAATCCTCTTTTTTTTTTCTCTATTGGTTTTGATCCAGCTGAGCAAATTAGGTTGATATAGACTAGCACCATGTAATCGGTGTACTTGTATTTCACTATTTATTTTCACTTGAGAGGGGAACTATAATGATTTTGGGCCATCGGGTCAACAATCTTTGTTTTACAAATAAACATTTCACACTGGACACAGAATTTCCAGAGTGAGCACATTAGTTATCTCTTAGCAAGCACAATGTATCCCATCAAAGAGTTGAAGGGAGCAGCCAAAAGATGGTTCACTTACTTACATATAAGTCGGAAATTCTGCTTGAGCTATGGAAGTCCTTAAAGAGTTTTTTCAGAAGCTGATACAGGAAAATAATTCTGAAGTTCCCCTGATGGCTCATTCAAATATTCATATGCAATATTTATATATTGACTTAAAAAAGAAAGAAACCATATTTTAAAACATTTCATTTTTTAGTCCAAACCATAATAAAGTATGGAAATCTTCTAAAAAACACGAATACATTCTAAATTCCTGCATTTTACTTTTTTATTTTTGCATTGATGATATCTATTATGTATCCCATCAATATTAAAATTAAATTACAGAAAAAAACACACTCTAAACTCTGTAACATTGTGATCTGCTTTTGATTGAATGGAGTGCAGTAAATATGCAATTCTGCACTTGATAACCTTGTAATCTGTGCCTGTGCCCAAACCCCTTTACACATTATTGAGCTTAAAAACTTGTAAAAAAAATCATACACACCTCTATGTTGGAAATCTACCTTGACCCTGCTGACCAAGCTTTGGTTAGTAAAGATTAATGAGATTAAGGACATGGAAGACCTTCTGGCATCAGCTAATTACAGAGAGGAGCGTTTCAACCGCACTTGGTTGTACTGGCATTACTTCACCAGTTCTCTGGAGAATGTTGGGTTGCTTGACTCTTCTAAACTAATGTTGTGGACAGATTGCTTCATGAGGACCTGTGTTACAAGGGGGAGCCAGTATGGCTTTCCATTTCCTGGTTTCACCTGGTGTTTGGAGATTGGGGATCGCAGGCAGTTTAAGTGGTTCTAACTCTGAAGAGGCGGTATACCCTTACCTGTCCCTTCCCCCCTCTCTTTTTTTTCTCCTGCCTCTTTTTTACCTTTCCCTTTCCTCCTTATTCCCTGCTCAGATTTTTCTTATTCCTGTACTGTGGGTCAGTGGGCCAGGTTATCCTTAGGCATGAGTCAGTTTGCACTTTTCTATCTATATGTTTTAATGTGTATGTTATTGTATGTACTTATTTTTCTGACTTTGTTTTATGTCAGCTTTCTTTCTGCCTGTTGCGTTTTCAAATTGTTAACGTTTTAAAATAAAGAATAATAAAAACAAATCATACAAATGCCTGATTCCCCCTCCCCCTAATAGTTGTATATTTTGTAAATGTACAAAAGGCATAAATTACTGTGCTTAAAGGAGAACTATGGGGTTAAGGCTTTTCCCCATAGTTCTACTTAGGATAATGGAAGGACACAAACTAGCGTCCTCCCGTCACCCTAGGCTCAGTATACCGCGAGCCGTAGCTCGCGGTATACTGAGACGCCGCAGTATACCGCAAGCTGCTGCTCGCGGTATACTGAGAC
>NW_017306361.1:1482218-1529279 GCF_000935625.1 Nanorana parkeri | reverse complement strand
AAAGCCCCCACAGGTCATCAATTTAGAGATACCCCAAAATACTGGCCCTAGAATTATTGCTCTCACTCCGGCGTGCACGGCGATACCCAACATGTGTAGCGCATTTGTCGTTTTCATACGTAGGCGCACCCGACACGTGTTTACGTGGCGACGCGCGTGCTCGCGGGGGACTTTACATTTTTTTTATTTTTATTAGATTTTTTAAATTTAATTTTTATTTAAAAAACTTTTTTTTTTTAACTTTACTTTGACTGCTATCACATAGGGGGGCTTACAAGCCCCCCCATGTGATAGCAGATGGTGGTGACAGGTACTCTTTAAGGTGATGCTGGGGGTCCAAAAGACCCCCAGTGTCACCTTTACACTGGAAATAAGCTATTGAAGTGCAGATCACACTTCAATAGCTTATAGATGCAGGAGCCCAGAACTGACAGCCCAGGGAGCGGAAGTGATGCAATCTGCATCGCTCCCGGTCCCATAGCACGGGGAGGGGATCGATGAACGGAAGTTTGTCGACCTCCTCCCCAGCTCCCTGCGGACACCAAGGATGCCGGTCCCGAGCCCGTAAGAGGGGCAACAGAGCCCGGGAGGCGGTGTCCGGCGGGGGGGGCCTTCTACGGGACACAGAAGCGATCTGGCGACAGGTACGTCGTCAGTCACGAAGGGGTTAAAACAGCAATTTTCATTAAATTATGTGTGTGTGCTGAGTGTTCAAGCTAACTCACTTGAACTTGCATTTTCAAGGGATTAAATTAAAGAGGAAATACACCCTTATCCTAAAAAATACAACAAAGGCACCTTTAGAAATGTGTAGAAATTAGAGACTACAGACAGATATTTATGGATAATTGCAGGCTTTTTATTTTTTGCATACCTTATTTTACTTTTGCTCTCAATTCTTTTTAATGGTGATGATTTTCACTAAGGCAGATTAATCCATCTCCTTTTACTTCCTGGAACTCTGGGTCTGCCTCCTGGAGCTTGTGACAGTGCACATTATCTGAGGGGGGAAATGCCTTTCTCTTGAGATCTTGCAAGATTTTGCAGTTTACACTTGAAATACTTCAGGAAGGCACTGGTGATGTAACCTTCTCAGGATGCATCTGTGAGGCTAGGGCTACACCACCAGTGCCTCACTCAACCAGGAAGTATAAAAACAGTCATTGTAAGTAAAAGCAAAACATGTTTGTTTAACTAATTGATATAAGATGATGTTATATCAGGTTTCAGAGATGTATGCTGATGGGACTTTTACAGAAAGGGGGTAAAGGTCCACTTTAAAAACTCTAAGAAAGTTATGCTCCAAAAATGTCCAAAAAATGTTCAGATTACAGGACTGCCTTTTAACTTTAAGCTCAAACCTAAAAAATAATGCAGTTTAGAAATCTTGTTTATTAATAATTTTAATATATTGGAAACTGTATAGGCAATGTCACATTAGCTTGAGAGAAAAGAACAATGCAGCACATGTTTAGATTCCTTAGAAGTTTTCGGTCTGAGAGAATGAAATGAGCAACATCAAAGGATGCTGAGGGACATTAGTTAATCCCAATCCAATTGTTTGGGGTTGTTGATGTTCTATGACTAGAGATGAGCAAATAATTAAAAAATCCCTTCACTAGCAATTATTTCAATCCTCTCCTGAGATACAGTCTGCTAGGTATGCCAGAGACATACAGAGAGAGTGTTAAGAGAGATTTGAAGTAAAGTACAAATAAACATAAGATACAGAGATGGGAATTTATGAACGTGTTTGTGACAAAAAATGTAGGCACAAAGAATAAAATGTCATGCTAACTAACCGCATAGTTTTATTTCAGTTATACATCTTTTTAAGTGTTCTTTTGACACTACAGTTTGTGAATCACTGAACATATTTTCCAACAGTTTGCATAATTTTCAACTGCACGGTATTTGCAATCAGCATTTGCAACATTAAAAGAACTCCAAACTGTTGCACATCCTAGAAGTGCACATGATTAAAGTATTGCAAAGATAATTCACCTTCACATCCTCAAGTCAGCTGAGCACTTCGGGACTATCCAACTGTCCTCCAGGAGGTTCCCAGCAAACCTGCGACAATTTAGAGACAGAGACAACTTAGAGACAATTTTGAGACAATTCTCCTTATGAAGGCCTTTAGAAATAAAACAAACTAGAATAATACATCTCTCACAATATGCCCTGGAAATCAGGGATACAACAGTTTAAAAGATGCTGATGATACAACCAAATTGATAAATTCCCCTAGTCTATGTGAGTAGTTAATACAGCTCCTCTCTTGTGCATTGTACAGATAAGAGTTATGTATGTACAAATATTTTCACACATTTCCACAATTCATAAAGAATGGTTGCATTAAGCAATAAAAAATGGCATGCTAAAATCCTCCATAATCATACCGCCAGGAGGTTAAAAAAGACATTATGTTAAAATAATGTCTTAAAGTGTATTTGAAGCCAAAACTTTTGCATTCCTTTTGGATAGAGTGTGGAAAGATGGGAACCCCCTTTAAGGTTTTATTGATGTCTGTGCCCCTACTAGGTAGCTTAAACATCTCTATTTGTCATGATAATCACTGTCTACAAGACAGAAAGTGATGGGGAATTTAAAATTTGTGATAGGGATGCACCGATACCGATACAAGCATCGGTATCGGCGGCGATACCGAGTATTTACTCGTACTCGTGCAAATACTCCGATACATAAAACGAGTAACTGTGCCGCGTCAGCCATCTTCAGGGACCCGAATCCGCCGCACACAGGATCTCCTCCTCCAAGTCCTCAGTCATCTGCTCCATTCTGACCTCTTCTCCCGCTGATTGGCCAATTGGATGAGGACAGGCTTTCTCACCAGTCAGTAGTGAAGAGGTCAGAAGAGGTCAGAATGGAGCAGATGACTCGGTATCACAGCCTAGTCATCTGCTCTATTCTGACCTCTTCTCCCACTGATTGGCCGATTGGATGATTGACAGGCTTCCTCACCAGTCAGGAGTGACTGGTGAGGAAGCCTGTCATCATCCAATCGGCCAATCAGCAGGAGAAGAGGTCAGAATGGAGCAGATGACTAGGCTGTGACACGGAGTGGCTGAAGCAGACGGAGAAGACGACACGACACAGCAGGTTAGTATTGCAGCACTACATGGGGGCGTGTATCGGCGAATACTTGAAAAAAGTATCGGTACTCGTACTCGGTCTTAAAAAAGTGGTATCGGTGCATCCCTAATTTGTGAGTTCCAAAGGGGACACCTGTTCTGGAGATACCTGTCTAAGAGGAGAATTACTCTCGCATCTCTGGAACATGCATTGAAAGGGGATCTCTCCACAGAGACACAGACTACTTATAATAAAGTGGCAAAAAATTTTTTGGCTACACGTACTAATTTTAATAGTTGTTTTCACTTAAACCCTTACTCCAGCCAACTTTATTTTTGGACACAGTGGGGAACAGTTTAAAGTTATGTAAGGTTTAAGTGCTGTCTGTGGGTTAAAAGGAATTTCCTGTCAGTTTTTAAAAGGTGTGTCCTTTTAAAAACTGGTTTTCCTTTACTTTATGTTTTGTCTGACATATGTACCTGAGCTGGAAGTGAAGAAATGTCATGGAGACACAGACAGCAATATACAATTATGACATAATTTATCACAATACTAAACATGTGGTTTTATTGCTGTCTGTGTTCCCATTGGGCAGAATTTTCTGCTCTGTGAGTGAAGATAGCAATAAACAATGTTGGCAGAGGATCTAAACCTTACTACAAATCCAAAACTAGAAAACGTTTTGGCTGAAGTTGGGCTTTAATTAATATGACTACTGGCCTTAGCATGACAGTGAATGACCTAAGTCCTGTCCATAGGATGATCAGTCTGTATATAAAAGTGTGTACTGACACATGTGATAATAAGTGATAACATGAAAGCAGGAGGCTTCACTGAGAAATCAAATGCCTTTTGTTTGCAGATGAACACTGAATGCATCAGCATCTGCACTGTAGTATGTTTAAAACTACTGTTTGTCAGATACAATTACAATATTAAAAATACATTAAAAATAGGGGGAAAAATACATTTTTGAACATTTGTCAGCCTACAAAAAACAGAGCAATAGGTTTAGGGTGGCAAAAAATGTGTCCAATCTGGATTTATCCAGGGTGCCCGTGGCACGGTAAAGGGCTTGTAAATGGGATTGAAAGGCATTTAATATTTTGATAGGATGGGCAGTGACTGGGGCCCCTCCCAGGCGTAGTTGGATAGGAAAAAACAGAGCAAGATTTTAATAAAAATGGTGCACCAAATAAAAGCCTGGTATCTCTGTAACAAAAATATGTTCTCAGTTTTTCCAGGCATGCCCCAAGTTTTATTTTCTTTCACTGATATAAAGCTGCATCAGGGCTAATAACATGGCAAGGAGTGGAATGTGATCCATGGACTATATCATTACAGCTCTAGACCAGTGAACCTAGGCTGATGTTACTAGACTAGACTTATTCTCATCTTGGAAGACTTAAAGGAGAACTATGAGGTGACTGCTTTTCACTCACCTCATAGTTCTAGCCGACCTGTGACAATAAGACTGTCACAGGTCGGCTCAGTAGATCGGGAGGTGAGCGAACACATACCTGGACGGATCCCGGCATAATTGTCGGGATCCGCTTCAGCTGTGGCATCTCAGTATACCGCGAGCAGCAGCTCGCGGTATACTACGGCTTCTCAGTATACCGCGAGCTACAGCTTGCTGTATACTGAGCCTAGGGTGACGGTGTCCTCCTGTTACCCTAAGGAGACCTATGGGAAAAAGCCTTAACCCCATAGTTCTCCTTTAAAGGAGGACTATAAATGAAGAGCGAGAAAGAAGCTGCAGCATTAAAATGGGACTGGCTTTCTCAGACACTTGAAAGTTGTGTGATATGATTTCACCATATCTAAGACAATCGATAAGCTGCTAATAGATTTAGACATGTGTACAAATTAATATTTAATTCATGACCAGCTCAATATCTTTTAATGTTTCATAGATTGTACATCTTTGTTTTGAGCACAAATGTGAGTGCAAAGTTGTAATATTCTTGTACAGTAATTTCCCCATCGAGTAGATGAACTAACACCACCAATAGAGCAATTATTATTGGGAAAAAAAACGACCCCCTCCATGGTCCACTCTAAATCAGAAACACATGATGCTGTTTTACTTAGGAACCAATACATTGTATGTATAACTGCTTGAAGACCAGGTGTTTAGACCCCCCTTCCTGGCCAGGCCATTTTTCAGTATTCAGCACAGCGGTACTTTGACTGACATTTATTCCGTCATGCAACGCTGTACTGAAATTAATTGTATACCATTTTTTGGGGACACATAGAGTTTTCTTTTGGTGTTATTTATTCACCACTGGGGTTTTTACTAGGGATGCACCGATACCGATACTAGTATCGGTATCGGTACTGATACTAGTATCAGTATCGGTGCCGATACCAAGTATTTGGGTGAGTACTCGTACTCACCCAAATGCTCCGATACCTAGCACGAGTACTTCCTGTATCAGGAAGCCGGGCAGCGTGTATCATTACACGCTGCCCGGTTTCCTGATTGGCCAGGAAACGGCTCCATGCTCTCTCGTCACTTGTGATGAGAGAGCATGGAGCCGACTTCCCGGCCAATCAGGAAGCCGGGTAGCGTGCAATGAAGCTAGCAAATTCCGAACCCGGGCGCCGTGTAATGACGCATCGCCCGGCATTCTGATTGGACGGGAAGCCGGCGTCATGCTCCCTCGTCATCTCATGAATCATAACATTAAGAAAGTGACCTTAAAGCATTAGTTTGTATTGCTTTAGAAAAAATGTGACCTGTCCCTTTGAGAAAAAGTATCAGTAATTGGTATCTGCGAGTACTTGATCAAAAGTATCGGTACTCGGTCTTAAAAAAGTGGTATCGGTGTATCCCTAGTTTTTGCTATAATTAGGAAAAATTACTGAAAATTTTGAAAAAAAAGGTTTTTTTACATTATGTTAGGAAACATTTATTATTACCCAGTTATTACCCCCAAAAGAAAAAAAGCACAGATCTGCTCCATCAGCTTCTTTCCAGCTTCTGAAGCTGCAGAGTGACACAAGAATGCGGAAGTGATGTAATATACAAGTAGAGGGGACCGGAGGGAGCTCGTGTAACGATCTACCTCTTATCCCCTGTGACACAGGCTCCAAGCTAATCCCGGGCTCGCACTGGGCACAGCAGAGCCCGGGATCAGCGGGACAGCGGTGGGGGGGGGAGGGTCACCGATTGTTTCCCCATACAAGCGATCCAGCGGCTCTACAGCTGGCGGATCACTTGTATGTTAACAGGCATCGCTGCTTGTTTTTTAATATCGGGCATTTCCGGCGCGCGCAAGGGGGCGTGTCTGAGCGGACGTCTAAAGACGCCCGCTCGGCTCTAGAAAGCTCCCGGCCGGCCGTTTTTTTACTACAGCCGGCCCGGAGGTAGTTAAAGCTCTTCATTGCTACAGATGAATAATGTAGTTTAGAACGCATTATGGTTGATGCCATTACCTTGTTTGATTGCTTTTATATCTTTTGTACTCAGTTTCTTCTAGTATGCTTTCTAATGTGGTGTATATATTTTCGAAGGTTATGTTTCCACCTTGCAAATAATAAAATATTGTTGTTTTTTTATACAAAGATGTATATAAAACTTGGCATGATGTAAAACTGTGTTAGCATCTTGTACTTTGCATCCTACTGCAAATAGGTTGCGGGTATGAGATAATCATAATCATAGAAAAACCTATGCTGGTTTTCTGTGTGCATGATTGGAATGTGCCTTTGAAGCATTTTTTTACTTAAATTTTACAGGTTACTGAATAAAAAAAAAAAATTGGACACATGGTTAATATTGTGAAGTGCATTGTCTATGATATCGATAAGATAAGTGATACCACTTCAGTTGCATCCATTAATAAGTATCACTGTACATTCAAGCACCACATTGGGCTCTTTGCAAAGGCTTAAACTGCACAATTTATGTGAGGATCTACTATCTCCAACTTAAGCTATACATGTCACTTTGTTACACATGACAAAATCCCTACAAAATGAAATGCAATGCTGTATAGGTGCTTGCAAATATTGCAAACATCTTTACAAGCCCATAATAAACAAATTCTGACACTTTTTGGTGAAGTTTAGGTCTGGCACACCCTGTCCCAGCTCCATATTTGCCCATCTTTGTGATAAACAACCCCTCTGAAGTGAGCCAAAAGTATTCACTGTGCTATATATGTGTTGCAGGGGAAATAGTTTTTAGGCATTGAAGACAAAGGCAAATTCTCTACTGCTAAACAATACTTTCTACCAACAACCCCGAACATTTTTAGTGGTTAGTTCCACTTTAAAAAGCTTTTATAAATCATTTCATAGACTTAGATATCTCAGTTACCCATTCAATCTGTATTAGGCAATCCAGGGAATGTTTGTTTTAAGGGTTGATTTATTTAATAAGTTATCCAACCACTCTCACCTCTGCTATGATCATGAAGATTACTTGCTCCCTCAGGAATAATGGGTAACACAGCACCTGATGTGTATTACAAATTAAAGCTTATAAGTGGGCAATTTATCTCCTTCTATTCCTCTGCAGAGGTCTAACTCTTTGTGTCTAGTTATAAAGATCATCAAAATAGCGGATTTTTATTTTATCACACTTGGTCTTATTGTAAAGTGAAAATAGGCAAACAGTGAAAAGCATTTATAAACTGGCAATGTTTATTGTTAAATAGCTAAATATGGGAATTTTGCCAAAAGCAGCTTTATAAATAAGTTAAACTGCTGCAAATAGAAATTCCTGTGAAAAGAATAATATGTAATTTTAACCTTAATAAATAGGTCATTTTGTATCTATTCAAAAAGCTTATTGTACTTTCGGGCGGTTAACAGAAGTGGCCAAGGAACCTTTTGTTCTCCGATTATGACTGCTATATAGCTAGAATTTTGATCTTTCAAATAGAAATTCCTAGCAGATGCCATATAGCTGCTTCTTAGGCGCATTCACACATGAGCGGTTTTTCGCGTGTATTTGGCTATACAAATACATGCAGGACTGCTCTAAACAGAAAAAAAAACAATTAATTGCAGTGTGCATTGTTCAGACTATGGAACCACACATCCCGAAAAACACTACAAGCGTGATTTTATGGGCGGATTCCGCACGTTGGGGCTATAGTTATAGCCGCAAATGTGCAGAATCTGCATGTTTTGTTCCACAGTTTTTCGCATGGAAAACGCTACTGCTATGTGTGAGAGGAGCCCTATACTTTTTAGTAATCTGTAAACTGATGATGGGCTTCTGAGTTGTAATTTCAACTTTTAGGCACAAACAAAGAACTGGCATAAGAATACACCAACAATATACTTACCTTTTTCTGTAGTGTTTTTGTTCTGTTGTAAGCAAATTATTCTTCTAGCTGAATATCAGCCTTTAAAAAAAAAGTGAGTCTCACTGTCTTGTATATGACTGCTAACCAGATTCACTAAAGACAGCAGAAATAGCTCCTCCCTCTGCAAGCCTGGGGGAGGGGAGCCATAGTTTGCAATGAAGGATATGAGCATAATGTAGTACTTTTTTCACAAGTATGGTGTTTGTGCCAGAATACAATATACCTGTGTTTCCTATCCTTAATCTTTTGAATAATATCAGCAGCAATCTGTGTAAAAATAATATTTTGCTAAAGCAAGAGTAGTCAGCACTCATTATCTTAACCTTGATGTTTTATCTAATGTAATCACTTCCAAACCTTTCACTCTTGCTTGTGTAGTAAACCTTTGTTTTTCCCTCCTGTTGATTTTTGATGCCAGGATCGCTTGCACTAGTAGGTCTTGGGAAAAGGCTTTCAACTTTCAAAACATGTTTCATTCACAACATTGCCTCTGACATTTAACCCCTTCATGACTGAGGCCCTTTTTTCCATTTTTGCACCCATGTTATATTCCACATTTTAGGCCTGAAAATGACGTAAAACCCCCCTGGGCCCGTAGGAGGGGCAACGGAGCCCGGGAAGCACGGCGGGGGTGTCCGGCGGGGGGGGCGGCCCCTTCTTCGGGACGCAGAAGCGATCTGGCGACAGGTAAGTCGCCAGGATCGCTTCTGTTGTAAAGCCGACAGTCGGCTCTACAAGTTTAAACAGAGTCCCGGCGGCAAAAGTCGCCGGGAGTCTGTTTAAACAGCCCCGATGCTGGCGACGTACACTGTACGTCGTCAGTCACGAAGGGGTTAAACTGTTCTTAATGGTTAACCTGACTCTGGTACTTGATTATAATGTCACTTGATTTATAAACCCATGTCCAGCCAAAGTCTTATTTTCGTTTTGGATAGAATGGAAAGGGTTAGATCTGGCTGAAGTTCAAATTAATTCCCCATTCACCTGTCCCTAAGTTTAATCTAAATTCTAACTAAGTATGGAATAGTAATGTACCCCTAAAATTCAGGAAATAATCTTGCTGTCCACTTGAACTGTCAGTGTCTAAATCTTAATTGTCTGTGCCAAGATCTTATAAGGCATCAGCACCAAAATACTGATCCAACATTTAATATGTCATCCCTATTTCCAGTCTTGTGCTATGACTTCCATCTGTAGTGCAGTGCAGGTTTATTTAAGGCTTCAGGATGAGTCATTATCACCTGCTAATTGCATATGATAAACACAATAGCAATCAAAGTCACCAGCTAATTTCCCTGACAGCTAATTACTACAGTAAAGGTCAGGCTATAGAAAAAAGCACTGTGGGTTGTTAAGATACTAACACAAAACTATAACTGTTGCAATCTCGGTACGTATCTATAAAGTATACATTTTAAATGGATGGTCTACTTTTTTTAACCACACATGGACTCCATTGTGACTGTAGTGCAGTTATCAGTTGGCCATCATTCCCAGCGGTGAGATGCTGTAATTTAGAACTGTACCTAAAGCAACTCTGTTGCTGTGTTAAAATAATTTTAAGAAAAAAAAGTTCAGCTGTTTGATGTGTCTTTGAGAGTAATGTGGGGAAAACCATAAATCATTAAATGTATATGCATGGAAGATGCCTTTATGCTGTGTAAGAAAGGAGTAGGATGCTCATAGACATTGTCAGCTACAATGTTTTCTGGCATCACATGATTTGCATGTGTAATATTTTTTTTTATTTTTACATTATTCATTGGCTTACATACATTGAAGCAGAATAAGGCCAGAATTGAGCAGTGGAAGTAGCAGGCACAACAGATGTTAAAGCTATCAGAAGGTATATACACTTCAAAAAAATTAAATAAAGCTAAAGCTCTCAACTCTGTACCAATTGTCAAACAGTGGCAAAACATTTTCATAGTGTGTGAACTTCCTTTTGTGTAGTACCACAAAGTTTTGTCTACTTAGTTTAAAAAAATGTCAGCACAAACTGTACAAAACACTTAAAAACCACAACCCCACATTCATGAGACAAGGCAGATGTTGTGCTGAAATTAAATTTACAGTGCCATATTTCAGAGAAAATAGTCAGACACAGCTGGAGTGGTTGAAGGGTATGTGAGCAGCTTGATTGAACTGCAATGTAAGAGAAACAGAGGAGGCAGTAGAGACTGCAGCCTGAATTTTTGCACAAACTTGTTGTACATCATGTAAGTAGTTTTACTAGGCCACAATGTGAGAGGGAGAGGAAGGAGTTGCATAGCCTAATGGGGTTTTTTGGGGGACTGGGGGTTCTGATCAGTCACAGAATAAGGCCATAAAGGAGAACTATGAGGTGAGTGATTTTCACTTATCCTCATAGTTAGAGCCGACCTGTGACAAAGCAGCTGTCACAGGCTGGCTCTATCAATTTGGAAGTGAACAGAAACATGCACCGATCTGCTCACTTCCCGATTGTCTCCCTGCAGTGAGCGGTGATTGCCAGTCACCACTCCCCGCAGGGATTCCCCTCTACAATCCTCCAGCGCTGAGTGGAGGAATGAACGGGACAGGGGGCGGGCACAGCTGGCTCTGCCTCTAGGCAGCTTGGTGTATCTCCACAGTATTGTTGCAGCGCTCTCAGTATATCGCGGGCATAGCCCACAATATACTGAGCTTTAGGTCGCGGGAGGAGGTTACTATATGTCCTCCCGTGACCCTAAAGAGAACTATGGGGAAAAAACTTTTTTAAAGAGAAGAGAGTTAAGGTGACTGAGCTGTCACCATCACCATGTTGCGTGTGCAGTCTTGCATCCTTTCCAGGCATCAGCAAATTTACTCAGTTTGCTGTATAAGACATGTAACATCCTTGCCCATACTTGCTGGACCACATATCTGTTGTTATGTGGACGGTGGCTCCGAGCACATAGTCCAGTGATACAGAAACATCAGCTTCCACATGCTGGAGGAAAAATGGTGGCTGTTGTGCCAAGCTGCCGTATGCAACCCAACACAATGCAATTGTTTTTATTATTATGTAACACAATACACCACTGTATGTAACACTCTATAGTTCTTTATGTAACACTGTATAGCAATAACTATCTCTTCCTGAAAACACTCTGTCAACTGTCTCTTCCTAGTCCAACTCCACACATACTCTGACAAACAACTGATAGGAATTCTTACTTTTATAGGGATGGAGTTGGAAGTCCCACTATTGGCTCTTCAATGCCACCTGACCATATTTAATGGCCAAGAATTGGAAGAGTAGTAATTGGTTGCTATGGAGGCAAACATTGCCATTAGTTCACTATTTTTCTGAACTGTGAAAAGCTAGAGTTTAGGGCAAACTCATAGCAGAACCGAACCGAAAGCTCATCCTTAGTCCACACCACTATAATGACACTCACATTGTTCCCATTGCCCAGAGACAACATTTGTTCTGGTACATTAAACGTATTCATTGTAGAAGGACTCTTCTCAGTATTCTACTGAAGGTCAAGTCTGAAGATAAAGTAAATAGCAGTTTCTATTTTTGATTTTTGGGATATCATCATTTTGCTACTATGTTGTTAAATCCTTATCGGCTGTATGTGCTCAGGGAGACATTTATTTTATCATTATAGCGTGTATGCATCTGTAGTTTTATAATGATCTTGCAAAATCTATATGTGATGCCTATTAATTATTTGCAGTTCCAGCACAGGTCCTGGATGCAAAAACTAATTTCCTAGGATAATACTGTGCTATAAAATGTTGAATTGGCAGACATACTTAAAGTGCATATGATAGATTTTCAATAAATGAGCTTGTAACATTCTTCCAATTTGTGCTAGCTATAATAAATACATTTACAATACATGTAATATCAGTTGGACAGAAGTCCTTAAACATCTCTAGGGCTTTTTAGGTGCTACATACATACACATACCACTGTATAAAACAATGAACATTTATTAAATATTTTATTAAAAACATGACATTGTTAAATCTCTTGTTGTATAACCAGCCTTCCCTAAACCAATTATTAATCCATAGATGGTTGTATACATTAATTTACAACCTTTCCCTATCATATGTCACAAACTGTCACATAGGTTATCCAGTTATGTGGAAGCTGAATCATTTATAGGTAAGTAGTCCATAAAGGTTTAGTTCTTGTCAAGTTTTGCATAATGCTTCATCAGGAGGGAGAGACTCTATCATTTCTCATACATATAAAAAAGAAAAACACTCACAATTGGATGTGACAGTTTGTTACATACACTACTGGTCAAACATTTTAGAACACCCCCATTTTATGTTTTTTTATTTTTATTATTATTTTATTATAATGTACGCAGTTTATTGTCTCAATGTACTCTGAAAATAAAGCATAGAACAAATAAACAGTTGGACATCCAAAATAAATCATAGAATCATGTTTTTAACAAAATGTAATCTAAATTTTTGACCCATCAAAGTAGCAACCTTTTGCAGATATAAAAGCCGAACACACTTGTAGCTTTCTTTAAACAACAGAAATCAAATATTCTTTGGAGAGTTCTTCCCAACACTGTTGCACTTACAAGTTGCTTTGCGTTCACCCTTCTGTCGAGTTCATTTTAAACCAGCTTAATGGGGTTTAAGTCTGGAGACTGTGCTGATCATTCCATGATTAGAAGCCTACCGTCCTGTTCTCTTGTTCTAAGGTAGTTCTGACACAGCCTGGTGGTATGTTTTGGGTCATTATCTTGCTGTAGGATAAACCCCTGACCAACTAGGTGTACACCAGAGGATATTGCATGGCACTGCAAAATGCTGTGGTAGTAGTTTTGGTTCAGGGTGCCACTTACTCTGTGAAAGTTGCAGACCCTGGATCCAGCACAAGAGCCTTAGACCATCACTCTTCCTCCCCCATGTTTGACAGTTGGTGTTACACATTGAGGAACCATCCTTTCACCTACTTGACAGTGTACAAAAACCCTGCATGATGAACCAAAGATCTCAAATTTTGATTAATCAATCCATAAGACCTTTTTACAGTCTTCATTAGTCCACTGGCAGTGCTTCATGACCCAGGCAAGCCTCTTTTTCTTATTTTGTCATCTTAGCAATGGGTTTCTTACTGCCACTCAACCTGTCAAACCTGCAGCTCAAAGGCTTCTCTTCACAGCTAAAACTGAGACTTGCTTACTTCGATCAGTGTTAAGCTGTACATGAAGCTGTTGTTCTGTGAGTCACCTGTCATGCAAGCTGTTGACTCTCAGAAATGTGTCTTCTGATTCTGTTGTGGCTTTTGATGGTGCAGGAAACTACTCACTGACACCACGGTGTTCTTTGCAATTCTTTGCAATTTCTCTAAGGGAAAGACCTACACTTTTAAGGGTTATAATGGTCTGTTTGTCTTTCTTTTTTAATTGCCTTTTTCTTGCCATTTTGAGAGCAATATACCATGTCCTGCAGTACAATGTTGTCCAAATATTGTTTAAGAGGGTGTAGTAACACAGTCTGTTCCAACACTGCTTTTGTACAAACAGAGGGCTTGAGTAATCAACAAAAGTTGGCACACCTGTAAGAATTGTTAGCATAAACTTTCAAAGCTTAATTTACTTACATTGCTGCAGAACAACTGTTAACCTGTTACTTCTTCTTTGAGAAGGTTTTTTTTTTGTATAATTCTGAAATGTACATTATTTTTCAGTTTTTGTTAGCCTAAACTCCTTTTTTCACCTTTGGCAGTTTACCTTAACTTTGTAACGTTTCAGGTTATTGACAAGACTTGAACTGCTTACATTTCAATTAAAACTAGAAAAAATGGGTGTGTTCTAAAACTTTTGACCGGTAGTGTTTAATAAGAAATGTTGTAAATTAATGTATAACGTGTAAACCATTGGCTTAGGGGAGGGAGTCTGGTTATACAGCAAGAGCTTTCAATGATGCCATGTTTTTAATAAAATTTCTATTATTTTTTACAGTGGTATGTGTGTATATGGCACCTAAAAAGCCCTAGAAATGTTAAAAGGACTTCTGTCCAGTTGATATTACATTTTGACAGGGGTGTGGTGCCATATCCTTATCTCTCCTGCCTTAAGCTGGCCATACACCTATAGATTTTCTGCAGATTTTCTATGGGTTTGATGGAAAAAGTGCAAAGGATTCCATCCTCCATCTGCGCTAAACTGTGTGGATGGGGGAATACATGAAAAAGGACAGTGAACACTTTTAAGCTGTTAGTCATTTTGTTACTTGGCAACGTTTTATCCTCCCATAAACTTCATGTAAGCTGTCGTTCTGTAGGTATCCTGACTTTTGTTACTTACAGTCTATAAGCATTTATTACTAAGTGGCAAGTGCTTTTAGGTTTGTGCAAAACCACCTATTAGGCTGTGCCACAAGGTTCCAATGTCTAATAGACTTCACTTTAAAGATGTTTTATAGGCAACATATAATGTTTTTAATTTAAGAATTCATAACAGGTGTATGGTTTTCTCAGCATTGTCTGTGTAATCTGAATTTATATAGCCTTCCTTTCAACCTTGCTCATGGAGAGTAAAGGGACCTGGCATCCTGAACTTAAAATATAGTGTGAGAGCCTATTGTGTCCTGTCTGCTAATTCAGTGATGATTATTCTTAAAATACCAGCTCTAGCAGCTATACTAGGTGTCAAGAGATCTCAAAAAAGAAGTGATATTCTAGTCTTGAAAATTCATATTTATTCACAAATACTCAGTTGATGATTACAAAGCACATTCCTGATCTGATTAATCCCCAGGATTGAATCAAAAAGTCTGCGCACAGCATGTCCCTTTCTGTATTATCTCCTAGCATTCTATAGTGCACCTCTCCAGGCATTTGCATTCCACAGGAAGACCAGTTCTAGCTCCAGTTCAAATGACAAATTTAAAGTACCCAGAAAGTCTCTGTGCTTAGCTAGCTACAGTATTTTAATCTAATTATCCATTTATTCAACATTGTCTGTTGCGACTGTAGACATTAGACAGTGATTGAATGTGCAAGCAGGATCTGGCTGTCTCGTAAGTTCATTTGGCCTACCTATAGACCCATACAGAAACTCTTGTGTTTTACAATCATCATCATTACGAAATGAAGAAGGAAAGGTGTGGTCTCGTCCAGTGCATCAAGTACCTGTGCAAGCTTATCTGAGGGGAATCAGTAGCAAATAGATTAGAATTTCTAACCTTAATTTGTTCCAACTATTAGTTTGGGTTACCTGAGATTGCCTCTGTTAAGTTGTTTTATTATATCTAGAATATGTGCATCTTTACTAATACCTCTAAATATTGGCTGGTATTTGGCTGCAAGATTTCTAGCAATAGATATTGTGGGGCAGAGGTGTGAGCAAAACTGAAACCCTGAGTACTGAGTAGTCTTAATCTGGCTGTGCCCTTGCCTCTTAAACATTAGGCTAATATACTTTAGCTTCGGCCCAACAATACATTGCAGGGAAGGCTTCACAGTTCTTGTTGTCAGTCCTGGTAATGTTAGCCCAGCAACATAGATATAGTTGGATAGTTTGGATCTTTACCCAGCATTGCATAAACTATAACTTTAAATAAAGATCAGTATGTACGAACCAAATGGTGCTTGACCTGATAACTTTGCAGCATTGTTGCAGTGCAATAATAGACTTGAAGGAAAGAAAATGTAGACAGCAGATCTTTTGAGATCTAATTCTAGGAGAAGCATGGGGAAAGAAGGGGGCACCTGCAACTCAATACTCGGTAGTACTAGAGTGAATCCCTAAGAAGGAAGTAACACCCTACTCTTCAGGATATGGAGCCAAGTATAATGTAATTCTCTGCATTGCCAGGGTTCTATCTGCTTTTCAGATATACTCTTGGTTTAATTTGGGAACTCACATAATATGACCAGATAAAAAGCATATTCTGCCTAAGTCATTCCCTTTATATATTATACTTAGATATGTTCTTTTGTTTTTAGTAGGAAATCCACTAGACACTACCATACATGTTTTAAATGCTTTTCAGGCTTTGTTAGGGTTGGTGGGTTAATAAAGAAAATTACATTGACTTTTTCTTTTAACGAGGCCTGGTGTGAATGCTTAATTCTTCACAGATTGTACAAGTATTAGTGAGCTCACTGTCAGTAATATATTTAGCATAAAGCGTATTAGTGACATGCCCTTTAATTTAGCCTGTCTAATTGGCACTAATTTAGTTAGATTGCATTAAATTACACCCTTTAATATAGCTGTGTGTAGGTCAGAACATGCCTTTTATCAGGATAGGCAATTTTCTCCATTGTTACACACTGAAAGTTGCTTTGATAGGTGGGAAAATTAAACCAACGGTGTCCTAATATGTGAACAGTTGGAGAGCTTTTTAATGTTTATAAATACATTTATCTATGCAATGAGGCATGCTTTTCGGAAGTTGCCATACACTTTGTAGTGTCATATTTCCTGAGCAAGTGGTCAATGGTGGATTGAATCAACAACATTTTTTTAATATCAGGGACCCCCAAGAGATAGTAGTATATAAAGATAGAGAGTATATAAACTTGAGTTTCATATATTTTTTTATTTTTTAAATAGACATTTAAAATGTGCTCATGCTACTCTGTCTGCAAAACATGCTTTACTTTCTAATAAGAAAACCAAGCACTAGTTGTGTACTTGTAGGCTGATCCTGCCAACAGAAAATTCAGACAAGCATTATCTCTAAGACAGGGTGCATGTGATGACATCCTGACATTACAGGTGTGATGTAAAATGCCATCCTTCCTTACAGGTTAGTACATAGGCTGTTCATGTATAGAAGTAAACCAGCTTGCTACTGAAAGTAACACTCATTACCTACTGGGTGCATGTGGTAAATATATAAACTTGCATAAACACTATACTTTTCCTTTAACACAATAGCTCAAAGCTGTAACATTTCCTAGGGTCTTCTTGGGACTGACGTGGCTGAAAAAGTGCCTGAGCATAAAAATAAGTTGGCTGTATTTAAACCATCCAGCCATGACTGAATACTGAGGTTACAGTAACTGAAACCCTAAGATAATATGTATGAATGCTAGGCTCTTTTAAACCTAATCTAATAATAAACCTGTTCCTGTACCTTATAAAGTAGCATATATCTCCAGAAGTTTAAAGGGGAAGGCTGAACCTTTGCTTATACAATAATACAATCTCTCAGTCTATGTTGTCGCCCTGCATCCATTTCCATTGTTCTTTTTTTTTTGGACTGACCTGGTGCATGTTTGCAGCTACTTTTCTCAAAAAATTGACTCCTGATAGTTGGACTGAGTGTCAGCATCTTATACAAGTATGTATGGGGAACTAATCAGTGATGATACACAAGGTGCAGTTATGCTATAGTTATCTGTAGTACAACATAGGGGACCATGACATACTTTAATTATGACAACTGACCTCAATTCAGCTCACAGAGTGGCACCCAGTTCTCAAATGTTCCTTTGGAAATACTTTTTGAAAACAATTTGCATAGGCACACCCTGCCACCCATGGGGCAGTCCTCAGGTCTAGTGATAGGCCGGTCGTATGCCAAGCACTGCATTGTGGAAGGTTGCAGAGTAAAATATGCATGCTTCTCATGTACTATTGCAGCTTTAGATTAGTTTTATATTTCTAAGCGTGGGATTATTTAGCCCGAAGATACCATTGTGAGCAATTTAGGACTTATTCTTTTCATGACACTCTCACACAACAAGCTTATAAGCAGAAGTAATCTTCTCCCATGTATGTTTGGGTTTGTTTGTTTCTTAACATATTCTTTATTTTATGACTGCAATTTTAATACAGTTGAGGTTCCAGTGAGAAATGTTATTTTACTCATCCATATCTATGAATGCCATCTTCAGATCTCTTTCTGAATGTAAATTAGCTCAGTAAATTAACATTTTGATTGTGTGTATCTGGGAACAATGTGTAAACTTTGATGGAAATCTGTGTGGAAATATCTATATATATAATCTGTATGCAAGCTCTCTGTCTGAGTATGTGTGTTTCCGCTATTTGTAAACTTTGTTTGCAAGTAAAACAGTGCAGTTTAGGTGCCATGTAAAGTATTTGTCTGTTTCATCAGGAGGAAATGTAATTTACATAACTACATAGTTACATAGTCTGTAAGGTTGAAAAAAGACACAGGTCCATCTAGTTCAACCTATATACAGTATGTATGTGTACATGTCATTCGTGTCCCTGTATATTTTGTAAATTGAGAAAGTCATGTAAATGTTTTTTGAAAATATCTACACTCCCAACCGATACCACTAATTGCAGAAGGATGTTTCACATGTTTACTGCTCCAACAGTAGAGAACCCCTTTTTTAGTTTAAGACTAAACTGCTTCTTGTCCATTTTATTGTTACGGCCATGTGTCTCCTTCAGAATTCTTAGCTTAAACAGTTTATTCCAATACCAAAGTCCCCACTGATAAATTTGTAAATTGTGAACATATCCCCTCTTAAGTGTCTCTTCTCCAAGGAGAACAAGTTCAATTTGTGTAGTCTTTCTTTATGCCTTAGGCCCTCCATCCACTTATTAATTATGTTGCCCTTCTCTGAGCTTTCTTTGGTTGAAGGACATCCTTCCTAAGGATTGGTGACTAAAACTGAACTACATACTCAAGATGAGGCCGAACCGGTTCCTTGTAAAGTGGTGGGATTACAGTTTTAACTCTTGAGAAAAAAACTTTTTTTGCATGATTGTATTCTGCTGGCTTTGATAGCTGCAGCTTGGCATTGCATGCTATTCCTAAGTCTGTGGTCTATTGGGAACCCCATATCTTTCTCCATCCCTGATTTCCTCAGAGATGACCCCCCCAATGCGTATCTTGAATTTATATTTTTACATTTACAGTTATTGCTGTACATAGATTGGTATCATCCACAAATACTGAGACTGGCCTATTTTTTCCCATCCCCATATCATTTATAGACAAGATAAACAAAATTGATCCCAGGACTGAACCTTGGGGTATGCTGCTCACAGGTTTAGATCATGCAGAAAATGAGCCATATATCACGGCCCTCTGGATCTGTTCCTGCAATGATTTTCTACCCATGTACATACAATTTTTGTCAACGGCAATAGAGTTCAATTTGACAAATTGAGCATTTGTGGGCTATTGTATTGAATCATTTAGCAAAAGCTAGATAAACAAGATCTACTGGCCTTCCTTTAGCTAATTTACTGTTCACTTATTTATAGAATATTAATAGGTTGATCTAACAAGAACAGTTCTTCATAAATCAATGCTAGTTGTTATTTATGATACCATTTTCGCTGGCAAATTCTTTAATATAGTCTAATCCTTCCAATAACTTGCATACAATTGATGTTAGGCTGACTGGTCTGTAGTTAACGGTTATAAATCTGGACCCCTTTTTGAATATCCATACTTCATTTGCTTTTCACCGATGGGTCAGTACTATTACAGTCATTGAAGTGTCTATAAAAATTAGAAACATTGGTCTGGCTAGAACATGGCTAATTTCTTTGAGGACTTGCGGTTGTAAGTCAACTGCTCCCTGGATCCACATTAAGTTTAGCTACTCGTTTTTTAACTTGGATTTCTATTAGCCACTGAAGTGCCATTGTTATTAGTATTACTGTTTTGTTTATTAAACCCATCTTTTTTTTTGTCTGTATATAGAGAATGCATTTAATGCCTCTGCCTTTCCCTTCTCACTTGTAACCAACTTTCCATGTTCATCCACATGCTCCCATAATTCAGGATTCATTGAACATTATGGGGTTTCTAAAGAGATAACACAGAAGATACTTTAATGTCTAAATTTCAGTTAGCTTTTGAGGTCTGTATATAGGAACATTTTAGGCTTATACCACAATATTCAGGTCAAAAGCATTCTTAGGAGCTTTTGTCTCTGTGCAGATTTCTGCTACTGCGATGCAAATTACTTCTTGTGTTCTATAGCAACATACATTTTAAAAATGATTGTTTTAATTTGTTCTAGAACACTGTGATCTTGTATCCAGCTTTACAATTTTTGCAAATTTGGCTTTGTATGGCAGGGCAAGACATCAATGGATTAAGTTTACACATCATTGATGAAACATTTGTGTTCAGTGATACCTATAGTACGGTGTTTACTCATTCATTCATTTATTGCCACATTTTTTACACAATTATGGATAGCTGTGTTTGCAGTTAACAAATAATATTTGAACCTCTACCACAGGACACAATGGATAGATATAAAATCAGCATAGAGATAAACTAATAGGCAGTATATTTTATTGCTGATTTTGTTTAAATTTGCTAACTTATAGTGTTGAATTCAGCAGCAATGGAGTGTCAATTTGAACATTGCTGTATATTAGAGCTTATTGTGATATTTTACAGATGTTTATTTGCAACTGGTTGCATGTATTGTGATATAGTGAAACATGGGCTTAAAATTTTGCAGAACATTCATCTGTTAAAAAAGAAACAATTTTTCAGAACTGCCATGCTACATTGGATCATTGGATCAAAGAAGATAGGATAACACAATGCAGCATCCAGTCATATGTCTCTTACAGTATTTAATGCTAATGTAATTATTAAACTAACTATTCCTTTATTTTGGCCATTTTCAGATACTTTCCAAGTTTTGTCAAATCCACTTTAACTAATTCAGGAATCATGCAAAAAAGTTGTATTAGTAGTACTGTGTGATTTAAACAAGTTACCTAAAGAACCCGTAGTTATCCACTAAGTGCTTGTTCACACCAAATGCGGACCAGATCTGCATGAGTTTCTGCACGTGCAGTGCAGTGCAGTGTGTTTTGCTGCATTTTTGACACGTTGCTCTGGAACTGAACGCTGTGGTGTGAACTAGAGCTCAAAATGCCATTGGAATAAATTGGATGCATTTTTGATGCGTTCTGTAACTGCTCTGCTCTGCATCTGCTCCGCGCTTGGTGTGAACAAGCCCTTATAATACCATACAACAGATATACTGAGAAGTTGTAGTATGTTTAGTTTGCGCTCCAAGTTTCAGGCTTTATATGAAAGTGGCAAGGGGGCTACAGTGACCTTGAGGCCTGCCCTCTGAAGGAGCCCAGGCCTTGACTAGCAAAATGCCACTTATTTGGACTCAGATGGTTAATGGAAAAAATTAGGGTAATAATTAAGTCCACAATTGTGGAAATTTTCCTGTCTGCAAGTTGCAAAACAGGATGAAGCAAACATGTAAGGATATGGTTCCACAAAGAAAGCAGCATCAAATTAAAGATTACTACAGGAATTTGTGTGGAGTGTGTGTATTACTAGGAGCCTGTCAACTAACACTGGCTGACTATCACAGAAACTAGCAATGTATTTCTCATTGAAATGAAGTATTTACCTAGTATGAAGGGCGTGGCTGAAAGGTTGTCTGCCTTGGAGCCCATTCTTACTTTTCGTTTGACCGATGTGATAAACAAATTGAAAATCTGTGCTCTGACCTCAGTCTTCCCATAATATCTCTAATTTTGAAAAGTTTGCTGGTCTGTATGTAAAGAGCAGAAGCAGGTACGAAATTGAATTTGTTTATTACTTTGCCTCCAGAGCAATTTTTAATGTTAAATTCTGCGTTTTTGGCTAGAAAATTACCCAAAACCCTCAGACTGAAAAGAAGGATATTGCATTTTTTTTTTTTTTTAACATCTGAATTTTTATTATAGATGATAGTAAATAACAGTATTACAGGAATGTACATCATGAAGGTATGCATCAGGTATATAGATTCGAGTTGTACAAAGTTGTTCATTACTGTTTTGTGTTTAACTTAGTGAATTATCACAGGCTCTATAAGGGTACAAATGATCTGTAAACCTGGGCGTTTCGGAGCACACACATGGAATGGATTGTCTAGGTTGTGGTTGCTTTCTTGTTTCTTCTGAGAATAAGGTCCATTGCCCGTAGGGAGTACGTTTTCCCCCATGTGTGTGTCCAGGTGGAGCCACGTCATTAGGGTTAGTCGCTGTGCATCTCGAAATAGCTTTGATAAGATGCGACTAAAAGGCGAGAGGGGTGGGGGGGTAAGTAAGAACAGAGAAGCGCGCAGAAAGAGAAGGAGGAGGAGGGAGGAGAGTATGAGGGGGTGTCAGGTGGAAACCCAGAGGACTTTCCCTAGTACAGCTATCGGTATGCATACTACATCAGATGAGGAGGAGCTGTCGATGGGCATCAGTTGTTGGTTGTTGCATTTTTATATTGCAGAATATTTATGCAATTGTTTATCAAATCTTTATTTTCAGAAAAAAATACTCTAAAATTAATTTTGGTGCACAAAAACTCAATTCCCCAGTACCCAAAATGATCAATAGGCAACACTTTAAATGCATTTACAGCTAATCAGTTTAGTGTTAACAATGAATGAAGAACCTAGAATGTATTTCACTCACTCCTGCATGTGCAGGGATACACAATATGTGTTGCACAATAATTGTTGCACATGCGTGTCCTATGCATTTGTGTGTATGTACAGGGCTACAGGTGTGCTTTTGAATTTTTATTTGCTATTTTTATATATATATTTTTTTTTAAATTACATTTATTTAGAACCTTTAATTTAATTAAAAGATAGGTGTGACAAAATACAAAGCAAAACCATAAACAATACAGGCACAGAAAGAAACAATAAAGAACAAATAAGGGAAACAAGGCTTGCAACAAAAGGGTACCTTCAGATATTGTAATAGGCAAACACTGTATGATACAGTAGGGAAATTAATTGGAAAACTTAGACAAATTATTCCATGATTAATTATTCAACATACCCAGAAAAAAATAGGTTTTTCTAACAATCTAAAAAATATTCTTACTTAAATTTATTGCTATCAGAGGGGGACTAACAACCCCCTATAATCAGGGGTGTCAGACTCAATTTAATCGTGGGCCGCATCAACATTATGGTTGCCCTCAAAGGTATCGGTAAGACTATATAAATGTATCTAATCTTTATCATAATTGCCTATGCATTCGATCATCACTGGTTTTAGTAATAACTTAATACCTAGATCTGAAAGTAGAAGTCTAGGAAATGGCTTGGTGGGCTGGATTCGGCCCCTGGGCCTTGAGTTTGACACATGTGCCCTATATAATAGCACTGGGCAGGTGATAGGTTCTCTTTATGGAGACCTAAGAGGTTTGTTTGACTCCTAATGTCTCCCCTCTGCTTCAGCTTGTGGTCAGTCAGCTCTTTACCCAGCTTTGAAGCTGGAATTTTGACAGCTTTGACAGCTGTGAACCTGGAAATCGTCAGAACTGAACACTTCCTGGTTCACACCCTGCGAAATGTATTGTGGAATTTATATTCCTCAGTGTCCTCCAGCTTGCCATCCTAAAGCTGCTTGTTGTGGTCCTAGGGTCCCTGGAGAGCAGTAGAGCCCAGGAACCACATAGAAGGGGTACTACGGGGTAGTGGGGTGCCCAGATAACTTTTATCTAAAGAAAATGGGTGCCTGCTGATAAAAATAGAGACAAGTTCACAAGAGACTTGCTCATGTCTGCTTTTGTGAGTTTGTTTTGATCTTTCAACGCCTGAATGGCATGACCAAAGAGTTCAAGTGGTTAAATGATTCTATAAATCTCTTTTTAAATATAGCAGACCTAGGGTAAAAAAAAGAAGGGAGGTGGTGGTAACCAAAGCTGGAGTTACAATATACAATTATTTTTATGATTGTTTATTTAAATTGTTAGTCTGTCTTACACTTTACCCATGCAACATTCACAAATCTGTTTTTAGAACTTTATATACTTTGCTGGAAGCTGTTTGTAAATAACAAAATTGATATTGTGACATGTTGCATAGCTAACACACACTTTGTGTTTTTCTGATAGACAAATAATTATTAACTAGAAGAAGCATTTTGGGTGCAGTTATTATATTTATCTAAATGTAGCACACATGAAAACAAATCCCAAAATTGTTATCAAGGAGTGTTTGTTTTACATTGCTGTTTTGCAGATAATTAGAATACTTCTCTGCTATGCAGCTTCCTCAATGTTGTACTTATTCTTTTTTTATGCTTGGGTGGTCATATTGTGAAATGTCTCAGAGACCAGCTTTCCATACCGCCACATTTCTCATCACATCTGAAGGGTGTTGTGCTTCGCATGGTAATTAGGTCTTCTGTGTTTTAGCCACTGCTCCGCTCTCACTCACTTCTTTCAGCATATTAACCTCTGATGGGTGAAATTAAATTGGACACCAGGGTTAGTGTGTTAAGAGTAAATTGTTTTCTACAGTTTATGCCTTAGTTTTTTAAGTTGTTCTTGCTGCACAAATACACATCAAGAGGAATATTGTCAATCTACCTGTCTGCATGAAGATGAATATTACCATATATTTTTTTTATAATAATAGGAGATGTATGCAAAATGACTCACTCATATTCTTTAATAGATAAAAGAAAATAATGGCTGTTAAGCTTACACAGAGCACCATCCCAACTGCCCACTAGAAAACATTAGTGAGACTCTAAAGTGGTGGTGGTGGTGGGTCATTGCCACAATAATATACTCTAGCATTATAGTAATCCAACTAGTTTACAACAGATTTGACCATCAAGATCACCTTCATAAAATTACACTTAACCTATGTGTGTATGTGTTTCCCCCAGTGATTTTATATCCTTTGTAAGTGTTACTGCTTGGAATGTTGTAAGTCAATTTAGCTATTTTACTGGGTAATTGTGAAGCATTATATACTTAAAAATCTTCTTTTTTTCCAACTAGCAGTATGACAAGAGTTTGATGTCTTGGACTTGGTTGCACTGTAGATGCTAATGTATTTGAGACACTGCCAATGGGCAAATTTAAGGATTATGCATCCTATTTTATTATGATCCTTGGGTAATGTTCTTTTTATTTTAAAATATTTCCCCTTTATAGAAAAACACCCTATACAGTTTCTAAACTCCAAAACTCTAAATTACCAGATTTTACAAATATGGTATGCATTTATGCTCTTTTTATACCTGTAGGCTATTTGAAGCCATCCTCAATATATCCTGCCAGTTTTGAAATCTGCGTTGTCTTTCTAGGATGAACTAAGAGTTCTGATAAGTGCCCACTAGTGGTACAGAGGAAAATGCTGTCCTTCTCTTGAGTCCCCAGCACATGTGCACTTTTTCCTGTAAACGCCGATGAACTCAGTGGCTGTAACAGGACACTGAGCTTACTGCACATGTGCGGGGGCTCATGAGAAGGACATTGCTGGTTTCTGTACTGCTGTGGGGTGCTCATTCTAATGACTGGTCCTTCTTAGAGAGAAGACAGGATGCAGCTTTCAAAACTGGTGGGAATTTTGGGGGCAATCTTTACTCTGTGCAAATAGCCTACAGGTATAGAGCACAGATGCATATTTTAAATCTGATTAGTTTAGGGTTATGGAATGGTGTTTAGGGACTGCATAGGGTATTTTTTTTCTATAGAGGTGAACTAACCCTTTAATGTATCACAATTTGTTATCAAGTGCCACATAATTACGCAAAGCAATTTGTATCATGTGGTATCAACATTTATGGCATCACAACTGTTCATGTTTCCGATTGCTACCAGATTCTCTCACTTTCTGTTACTGATGCTCCCAAGCTCAGTTTTTAGAAAAATATATAATGTGTTGAGTGTTATTGCACTTTACTAGAGTGTTGAGTGTTTTTCTACTCCCAGAATGGACATAGCACTGATAAGCCAGCAAAGTAATAGCCTCTAAAGATAAAGGAAGCTGATTCCATTTTGGTTTTCCTTGTACCGTAACATGTGAACCATAAATTCTGTGTAGCTTCCTTTCCTGTAGCTGTGATACCATTAACGATCTCCCACCCTACCAAAACAAAGAACACAAACAGTCGTGTGTTTAATTGACTTCCTTCTCAAAAGCTTTTGTAAATTTCTGGTTACTTTATTCGTAAAGGTATTAAATTAGAAAGAGTTATCTCTCAATTATAGACTCCATTCATCACAGGAAGGAGTTTAAGACTGACTGTCAGGAGGAATCCTCTGCCTTTTTCTGCCAGAAGAGAAAATGTTCTTCAAGATTAATAAGTGCACAATAAAAGCTAATTGCTGTCGTATTGCTCTAATTTGCTGTGATTTACTCCTTCTCAAAACCAACACTGAGATTATGACTCTGTAATAAATTGTGTAATAACAAATTGTTAAATAAAATCGGTTAAATGGGAAGGGGCAGTATTTATCAGCTGGCATTTATTGTTGATGTTAAACACCAGAAATAATTATTCTAGTCATAACAGCACTAGGTGCCATGACAGCGATGTAGAAGCGTGATATGACGGTACCTGAAGCTTAAAGTTGACCATTGATGTTAAATGATTACAATGTCTATAGGTAACAGAAGATCTTGTTATATACCTCCAACTGTAGCAGAACTATAATCACAGTGGCACACATGTCTAGACTGCAGTAGCCCAGAGAATAAGGCAATCAACCTTTTTCATTTGTCTCAGCAGAGATAGTATTGCTGCCTTTTTGAGGCTTGTAAAGTCTTGTAATGCTCTTTAGATATGTACAGATCACAAGCAAGATGTGTAATTAGTACAGTGAATTTTCTCCTCTGTACAGAGCAGGGATCTCAAAGTACTAGCCTGCGGGCCAATTCCAGCCTGTGAACCGGTACCATGTGGCCTGCAGCCAGCTGACAAGTCAGGCACACAGTCACAGACCGCATGCCTGACTTGCCGGAACAGCATATCTGTTCCTGGTAGTGCCAGCTCTCAGTTCCTTTCAGGGCCGGCTAAAGGTGCAGACCTTACTGATCAACCACTGGATCACCAGGGAATCTGCCTCCTCCCTGCAAAAATGTAAGCACGTAAGTGGAGCTCTTTCTTTTATTTTATGTGGGTGTGCGAGGGGGGGTGTTTGTATTATTGTGCAATATACACCTGTGTGTTTAGGTGTGATTAGGCATTCCTGCATCAGGAATTTGTGATTTCCTGTAGCAGGAATCCCTAAAATGCCATTTACAAGCAGCAACTTTCACCCATTGAAGTTAATCAGGTGACAGCTGCTGCATGTAATCGCCTGCACACTGCATGTAATTGCATGTGATATGATTACATGCAGTTAGAAAACAATTACACTCCCTGGATGTATGACTGATGCATCCAGGGATAGTGATTGATTCCTAACCGCATGTAATCATGTCACATATGATTACATGCGGTGTGCAAGCGTTTACATGCAGGGGCTGTCATCTGATTAACTTCAATGGGTGAAAGCTGCTGCTTGTAAATGGCATTTTAGGGTCATTAACTTCAATGAGTGACAGCTTCTGCTTGTAAACGACAGATTAGGAATTCTTGCTGCAGGAAAACACAAATTCCTGACACATTAATCCCTAATTGGTGTGAATGGGGCCTTATTGTGTTTGTATTAGTGTGTGTGTTTTTCTGGTGGTGGGGTATGTGAGTATTTCTATGTGTGCATCTTTCTGTTGGTGCTTTTTTCTGTGTGCCTATTTCTGTGTGTGCATATTTCTATGTGTATGTGTGTGTATTTCTGTATGTGGGTGAGGGGTGTGTGTATTTCTCTGTGTGCATATTTCTGTGTGTGTGCGTATTTCTGTGTGTAAGGGGGTGTACGTATTTCTATTTGGGATGCACCGATACTAAGTACCGCACTCGGTACAAGTACAGATACTTTCCGAGCTCCAAGATTGGACTAGAAAAAAATTCAAAAGTTAGGAGGCAGCTGTTATTTTTAGGGAGCACACTTACCACTGCTGTGTCACTGTTGTGACATCCATGACCGTCCAGTTTTATCCTCCATCTTGCAATTGAGGAAAAAACTGAAATGACCAGATCCACGTTGGTCTATAGGGAATCAGAGGTATACAGACATATGGGTAAAGGGTTTTTATTTATTTATTAGAAAATCTGAGGACCAGTCCCAAAATGCCAAGCACATAGAAATGTCTGCAATGATGACCAGTACTTTGTACAGTATAGCACTATTGCAACTCTGACCTCAATTTCTTCCCATCTTCCTTCCTTGAGAATAGTAATAATTAAAATTAATATCATTTTCATGGCTTCCAAAATTATACAGGACGATCTCCAGCATTTATTAATACGTTCCTTTTTTGTATTGGCACAGGAGAAAATGTATTCATGACAAAATGTTTTTTTTTTCTAAAATAACCTAGTATGGACGCTTTATTTTTATATATTTCCTCATTTTGTTGCACGTTTTTTTCTGTGTAGACTGATGTTTAAATAAGACGTAAGTAAACTTTGTGTTTGCTAGGCAGAAAAGCACAAGAGGGAATGTGGGATAAACTGAGTAAAACATTATTTTAAAAAAATAATTTGGTACTGATAAGTTTATTTCAAACAAAAAATTTTTTCTATATGTTCATGTTCTTAAACAAGGCTATAAGTAGACATGAGAAAACCAGGGACCCATTTATATCCTTATCTTGTAACTTGCATCATCTATATATTTCCCACGTCACTACATCTGTACTGTACCATAAGCTATAAAAGTCAATGTTATTGAAAACTTACTGGTCTGTTAGAGTTCACAGATCTGTAACTAGCAGATCTATATGTTTTTGCTTTCGGAAAGCAAGGGAAGAGAGGACCCTGAGAAGCCTTTGCAAATACCTAGCAATCTGCAAAACACAACTGCAAATACAATGGAAGGGCTACTTTTGAGCAGAGTTATTAGTATTAACATTTTCAAAGCCAGTTAAAATGGCACTCATTTCACATACCTTGCTGCCTCGCCAGTGCTGGTATCTTCGCCTAGTCTTCTTCTGGGTCTAGGATCTTCAGCTATCTTAATTGACCAAGCCAAAATGATGTAACTCCCGTGCATGTGCACTGGAATTCATTCATTCTGGCACCAAGGTATGCACAGGATGAACACTGAGCTATACATGTGCAGCTCAGTTTACATTCTAAAGAAGATGTCAAATGGGCAGGTAAGTTTGTTTTATGGCAGAAAAGGGGTTGATTTAATAAAGGCAAGAAGGCTGTTCATTTTGGAATGGAATTTTAGAATGAGGGGAAGCTCTGCTGACTTCCATCATGCAATCATGTGCAAGCAAAAATACACAAGAAAGTTTTTTTTTTCTTGCAATTGATTGGGTTTTCTTTGCAAAGTAAATTTTCAACACATTCACTAAGTTAACTGAAAATACCTTTGCAGAGTAAACAACCTATTTGCATAGCCACATAGCATATATTTTCTTCAATAAAGAGCCTGCCTGCTCACACTTGCTTAGATTTTAAGTTCAGTTCTACTTTAAGGCAATGTTAATGCTTTTGTGGATTTTTGTATTTTGGAGTTTAGTTCAATCTATGAACATTTTAAACCAAATGGTCCAGTGCAGGGAAAGCAGTAATTGCACACAGAAAATGAACAAATATTGTTTAGCAACAACAGAGCTCTTTAGCTAAAAAGAATTATTCCTGCCAGTATTCCACAGCATTGTAATTGACTTCAGCTGGAACCCAGTATAAGACTTTGTGCCTAGGGCTGCCAGAGGAACTTGGGAGACAAATGCTAAAGTAATGTGGACTCTGAATGATAATTTCAAGGACTGGGCAACGATACAGATTCATGTTTTAGCACTGAATTTCAGATGCTTTCTGATGCTTATACAGAGATAAAATATGTCCAGCCTGACAGGTTCAAAGGTCATTGGTAAAAGAAAATCATGTGTCTTTTGTGATCCCAGGCATGTGTATGGAGTGACTTTATGTATGCTGTGAATTAATAAATAGTATTGTCTCCAATATGCACAGATAACTATATAAAAAAGTACAATGATATATGCAAACTACTTTATTACCAGGAACATGGCATTTTTGATAAATTTCTCTCTTTAAAATTGATTGAAAAATCAATTTTAAAATCATGGATGGCAGGTTGTTATTAACCATTCATTTACATGTTGTAGAGCATTGAAAAGATGCTGAAATAACCATAAAAGTGGCTACTGTTTAGTTAGGGTGAGAGTTGGGTTGATTGCAGACATCTTCCAGCAAGTAGGCAATCTCTAAAATTCATCATCTTGTCATTCCATTTTCTGTGAGAGATGAAAGCAGTTCTTTCACTGAACATTCAAAACATAACTATATATGATACTGATCAAATCAGAAAAATCACAGCATGTGGTGCCCAACAATAGAGGATGTGCAGCAAGGCTGTCAGCCCATTTCTTTAATTACCTAGACCTCTAAGTTACAGAGTTAATTAGATCAGTCAGTGGCTTACTTGCATTTATTTTCCACAGAACCTGTAAGATCACAAGAACTTGCCATCTATGGTGAGCCTTATTTTGGAACACTTGATAATAAATATTCATCTGATTGCTTGCTGCTTGCTCTTGTTTACTGCAATTTGAAATATGCACCATACCTTTTGAAAATGAAACGTAATGGACAACTGTACCTATTTTTAAAAAATGTTGTTTAGTTGCCGCCTTTCCTCTGTGTGCTACCCAGCTTCAGTACAACTTACCTTCATCACTGATCCAGCAATTTTCACTGTACATTCCTGCTCTATGCCACCCAAAAATGAATGTTTCATACTGCGCATATGCACCATGGCCCCATTCATTCCTATGGGAAAGCTGTACCCCAAGTGACTGCGTGAGGCAGACATGAATATAGCTTTTCAGCAATATGAAGCAGACATTTTTAGAGGTAAAGGTATGCAACTTGGATAAGGGACTAGGGATGGTTGCACAGTGAAAATGTCAGGATGAGGAATAATACCTTAAGGGAATATAAAACATCATCATCACCCAAATATCATATGGGGATTAAGGGACAAATTGTTTGTGGGAGTAATATGCCAATTTTGTGACCCATATTGTTACCTGTCATGTTTATGATGTGCATACACTTTACAGGATAGTTTGATTTGTAAAATTGATTAGTTTGTTTATGCATCAGTTTCAAGTTAAAGCTGAACTCCAGCCAAACAACCGTATGCATCTTTCAAATACATTTATGGGAGCTGCTTTATCTGCCAAAGGATTTTGTGTTTGTGTTCACACTGCCCTGTTGGACGGCACAACCAGCCTGATGGTCAAACATTTCTCTAGTACAGCAGTTGAACAAACCAGCTAGGTCACCTTCCTGCGCCCAATCTATAAAAATAATAATTATAGGTATTAGGGCACAGAACTCACCATAGTGTCTGTCTGTGTCTTTCAGTTCTGTGAAATGGATATATTTATTAACATTAACAGGATCTATTTGTCCTATGTCTTCATTTCCAGTAAATTTTCATAGTGATCACATTGCAGGGTACTATCTAACTCTGTATGCAATGTACTGTGAAGATTAATTGGCAATCGGTTAGGCATCATACACCACAGCTCTCTGTGTGTTATCCTCAATTTTCTATTTACAATGCAATATAAGTGCAGTTTGCTTTCTGCAGAGCTCAGCGGATTAGCGTCCTCCTGCCGCCATGCTCAGGCCACGCCCTCTCCAGTTTGCTTACTTTGAGGGCACATAGTGAAAGCTTGTTTTTTTCTAATAGACTGTCCTATATAAATCAGTGCTGGAGAGTCACAGAGCTGAACATTACAACACATCTGAATGCTAAAGGTTTTTCTGTTTGTTACTGTAAGCAATTATCACTACTTAGATTTTAGTTTTATTGTTAGCTGAACACATTTGATATGTTGAAGGATCAGTAAGCAAAACCAATCTTCATTATGCAAATAACCAACAGGTTCTGTTCCCAAGAAGGTACACCAGTTTTCTTATGCCTGTACAAAATTCAAAACATTTGGCATTGTATTTACTTTTGGGTCACAGAAGTGTGCCATTTTGCTAAACTATAAAAATAGGAAGGATTATGATTACGGGTTATAAAGAAAAGGTAATAAAAAATGTAAAAAGCACATGAAATAAATCTGGCAACATCTATGCTTTTCTATGGGGTCTATTCACAAATAGTGAATAACCGACTTGAAATGAAGTGAGCTGAACGCTGTTCGGCTATTCACTTCAGGCTTGTATGGCTGATTTCAGCTGTACACGGACTAAAATCAGCCATACATCGTCTTGCTATCCCAACTGTTTTCTATTGACCGGGACCAGCTGTCATTACAATGAGAGCTTGTCAGAGCTGGCGCTGATATAAAAAAGCGGGCTCAGCTAAGCTCTCATCCTAATGAAGGAACAGCATCCCTGGTTACCTGGCAACCAGGGACGCTGATCAGTCATTACACTGAGAACTCGGTGATTCTGCTGCCATCAGAATAAAAAAAGAACAAAAAATCAGCATAGGAATGCATAGCTAGATTCCTATTGGCTATTTCAATTCGCAATATCCAATAGCAAGCTGGCTATTGCACCCGCCCTCTGCTGCTGTCAATCACTAGAAGGGGACCTGATGGAGAATGTGTTTTTATTAACTTTATTTACCTATTATTATTATTGGTGTTGTTGTTGTTATTATTATTATTCTTAAAGGAGCTTGCATTTTCTGATATGCCCTCTCCTTGTCTGCATCAAATTTGGGACAAGTCAAGGTGCCTTTCAGGGGGCGAGGAGAAGGCTTCCCCACTCCCCCCATGCTGCTGGAATGTAAATAACAGCACCAGGGAACCTCGGTGAAGTCATTGACCAAATATAATCATGGCCATACTTGGTTAATTACCTCAACTGAGGTCCTTGGGGGCCTGTTTACATAGTTACATAGTATTTGAGGTTGAATAAAGACATTAGTCCATCAAGTCCAACCTATTAGGATCTCATTCTAGGAGTACCTGTACCCCTGTATATTACCTGTACCCCTGTATGTTACCTGTACCCCTGTATATTACCTGTACCCCTGTATATTACGGTCCCTTAAGAAATCGTCCAAAAGTTTCTTGAACAATTCCACATTATTTGCTGAAATCACCGCCTGTGGCAGTGAGTTCCAGACCCTAACTGATCTTACTGTGAAGAACCCCCTTCGCCCCTTGTGCTGGAATTTTTTTTCCACCAATTTTAGGTGGTGGCCTCTAGTTTTTGTAACGGAGTTAATTTTAAACAGTTTATCGCTAATGTTGCTACCACCATTGAACATATTGTACATGGAAATCATATCCCCCCTTAATCTCCTCACCTCTAATGTGAACATGTTTAAATTTAGTAGCCTTGTCTCGTAGCTCTGGTCCTCCATACCCCTAATTAGTTTGGTTGCCCTCCGCTGGACTTTTTCCAACTCAAGGACATCTTTGACAATTTAAAACAAGACAGTGGGAGTCTGGCAGTAGTGATACTGTTGCTAAATGACAAAATTCTGGATGCAGTAGCTGGAGGTTCAGATGGGCAAACTGGCCATACCTGGCAAGTTTGTTCGCAGAACTGTGAACTGGCTAAACCAAACCCGGAGCTTATCCATAGAGGCAGTGTGGGATGCAGCTCTGCCAAAGTCATATCTCAAATGGATGCACACCTACCAACCTTCTCGGATAAAAAAAGGATATGTAAATGCAGGACACAGACACTCCAAAGGAACTGAAGAACACATCTTTTATTGATGCATCTGCATGTAATCACATTACAGCAATGTTTCAGGGTCACACAGGATCCCCTTTCTCCTGCGTGACCCCAAAACATTGCTATAATGTGATTACATGCAGATGCATCAATAAAAGATGTGTTCTTCAGTAACTTTTGGAGTGCCGGTATCCTGCATTAACATATTCTGTGACAGTGCACCCGCTATGTCTCAGGGACTAGATAGGAGTGTGATGGCTTTACGGACTTCCAGATAAAAAAGTTGCACCTTTTAGCACAAATTATATAGGCAAAGGGTTCACACCTGCCATGCCCTAAGTTACATGGCCTATAACAGATTCATATAAAACAAAGTTAAACCCACAGGTGCTTTGTTTCACCACTACTTTTCCATTTTACTAGCTTTCAAATTACAAATGCAATACTTTAGTTAAATTTAAGGTTGAATTAAAGGTTTAGTATAGTATAAAATGTTTGGTATTTAGGTACTACATTTTTGTAGAGTTAAATACAATAAGGGCAAAAAGATTTAAGGGATTCAAGTGTTTCACCAACTGTTGCATTTCATTTGCTGATATAGTACCTGGGTCATCCAGCTCAGATGTCCATTTGAACACCTGCAATTGCTGGTTTATTCATGGAGGATATTTTGAGTGGTTTCTTAGACAGCTATGTAAGTTTTAAGTGTTTTTATAAAATGGTTTCCTGCATGTGCACTCTGTAATTTTTGCATGTGTGTGTTACTCACTACTGTCTTTTTAAGATATAGAGAGAGTATTTTTGTATCGTCTATCATTTGTAGTGGTGCAGGCAGTACATAACAGGAAGGAAAGTGTTTTTTTAAATTTTATTGTTGTAGTGGTTTGTTCCTTGTCTTGCTCACTGTTGTGGATTCAATAATATAATATATTAATGCAAAAAGGGGAGAACAAAAAAGGATAGAAGGGTTTGGTTCCAAAGGGAGGTACTGTCTTTCCAAATGAGGGACATATAAGATTTTGGACCCAAGCCTCAAACAATGCTCTTTGTATTCCATAAATCTAACAATTATATTAATTGTGAGGCTTTTTATGATTCTTATGAGAGAATATGAATGGAGATGAGTGTGTGTTTGGGAAATGGGACAAATCCCTAGCACATACAGTATATGAGGAGTCATGGAAGCGTGGTGATGTCATGCAGCTGCCTTGATAATGCCAGGAGGTAATTTTACATCAGGGCACATTTACTAGGATATAGTTATAACTACATTAATTATATGAAATAAGCACAAGAGGGGCGCCTTTCCTGGTGCAGATCACTTTTATTTCAATAAACATAAATAAAAAAACGAATCATACTCACAAACATGAGTGTCACAAAGTCATGAGGTGGGGACTGACAAGCAGTGAGATGTCCACTAGGTGATACCAGTATAGTGGTGACGTTACAATCATTATATACTTAATCTTTTACAAAGCCAGAGTAATAAGGTAAACAAGATGAGATTATTTCTGTACTTAAGCTATTCTTCATTCTTTCAGTATAGGAAAAGAAACATCAACTTACATATTAAAATACATACAAATATCCTTGAATTTATGGATTTTTTTCTTTTATCAAACTGCTTGTAAATGTAAGGCTTACAAATTACTTATGAATTTCAGTTTTAGTGTTTCTAAGTAGTTTAATTTGATTTCTCATTAGCCACTGGATTTAGCTCCACTGTAAATGCACAATTAATTATTAAAGCTTTGAAAGCTAAAAGAAAACTACTTTCAACAATCATTCTATTTCAGCAGTGAGATTATTTTGGACTTAAAATAATGTACTACTAAGATATCCTTTTAATTGATGAAGTCAAAGACCCGACTGGAATCATCTTTCCATTACGTGGCAAATACATTTTTGATCGATTCACTAAATGTGTAAAAGCACACTGTATATTTTTGCTCTCATTGATCTGACCACTATATTACAGTTACGGTGCAAATATAAGCATTATTTGAAAATTAAAATGATATATGCTTTATATTCCATCTCAGTATGGCCAGACCCAACCCTCAGCCACCCAAATATGCCTAGATTTGTAGATAAAACTCAACATATTTGAAGGACCCATTTCTTCTTAGTAGTCCATGAATCAAGACTGTTAATAATACATAAATTATTGCTATATTGGACATGTTTCAGCTTTTGTAAATGTAATGGCATTCCCGTTTGTATTATCAGTAAAATTTAACTTAAAGGAGAACTATGGGGTTAGGGCTTTTCCCCATAGTTCTACTTAGGGTAACGGGAAGACACAAACTAGCGTCCTCCCGTCACCCTAAGCTCAGTATACCGCGCGCTACAGCACGCGGTATACTGAGACGGATCAGCTCAAGCGGATCCCGGCAATTATGTCTGGATCCGCCGAGCTGCGTGAGTGACAGCTGGCTCTGCCTATCTAGAGGCAGAGCCAGCTGTACCTGCCCCCTCCCCGTCCGTTCCGCCAGTCAGCGCTGGAGGATCGGAGTGGGGAGGGGGGAATCCAGCCCCTCCCCTGTCACGGCAGAGAGCTGTGGCAGGATCGAGAAGTGATCGAACGCCGGTATGTGTTTGCTCACTTCCTGATCTACTGAGCCGACCTGTGACAGTCTCATTGTCACAGGTCGGCTAGAACTATGAGGTGAGTGAAAAGCATTCACCTCATAGTTCTCCTTTAAAGTATAAATATAATATTGTATAATATGTACAGATAGTACTAATATTGGATCTGTGCTTTTTATTCATTGTAAGCCAATATCAGGCTTAGCTTGAATGATACCTGGTGCTGAACAGTAAAGGCAACCTATTACCTCACTAAGAAGGAAGTGTAGCAATGTGTGCATTTCTGTCAATTATCTGAACCTCCTTAACCATAATGACTGTCACATACTGTATATCTTTTGGCTTTATTGGTTGTTTACAATATAGCAGTAGAAAGATTTAAAAAAAACTGATTAAACCTAAAAATGGGATAAAATAATCTTCCCCTGAGCTTCCAGGTGCAGAATAAAGTAAATATTGTGGTGGTTTACTATAGGGTATCATAATATGGCATCCTGGAGTCTAGGAGACTAGGAGATCTGTAGCAATATTTTATCTTTTTGTAGTGCCCTAGTTATAGAATGCATAATAATTATGTGTATTGTGTGTATTATCTGTATTTTTGCATTTCCTAATATCTCATAATAAATGTACTAGAACATTTAATCCCTGGCCACCAGCCTACCTTAACCCTGTGCCTGGTCTTATCTCACATACAATAAAAAAACATGCCACATAGGTAGGCTCTCTACCTTTCATAGTCTGAAAATCAAGACCGCCCTGTAAAATTGGGTATGTATTTATCTAATCTAATAAAAGTAAATCATTTGGGTAGGCCAACAGTTGTCCCTTCTCATATCTTACACAGAAAACTTTAGTGGTCCTGTCTGGATGTGTACCATTTTGTCGCATATAATGTAAGCATGTAAGCACAAAGCAAAAGGATTGGCAACCCATGTGTATGCCCCCCTAATCTCCTAAATGCACTGCAGTAATGGTCCTGACTAGTGGTTTTTAATCTCTTTTTTGGCAAAGGTACACCAAAGAAGGTAAGTTGCCCTACTGATCTATCCTTCAGTAAAGAAGTTGCAGCCACATTCAAAATTAGTTTGCGCTAAAATAATAAGACATAAACAAATCCTATTGTTTTAGTGCTAATTAACTTTGTATGTGGCAAAAACGTGTTTACAGTTGGACAAACTTCACATTGCAAAAGCTGCCCCTCGAGCCTGCTATGTCTAAACTGCAGAAGCCATGTCACCTGGGAGATAGCCCATAGCCTTGTGTAAGCTCTAGCCAGAGTCACTTGGGACTTACAAAAGGCTTCTTTAAGCTCATGCAGATGAACAAAGTGATAGGTTAATAAAGGGAATAAGCAGCTAAAGAAACAAGGGGTGGTGGCAGGTTAATCTGTTGTTTTTTAAGGCCAGCTTCACCAGATAACAATTGCTTTTGTGTTTTTGAAGGAACATTCAATCACATGATGATGTTTTATCTTTTAAGAAATCATGTGTGGAGATATTCTGACCAGAATTTCTGTGGACTTTCACAACCAGTATAACAAATTCTTCATAATGTAAAATAAACAAAGCTCCATTTGTAAAAGCAAAACACCACTGCTAAAGCCCTGTGTGGGAAGATGAACGGTTTTTCACTGAAGTTCCTACTCTGTCACATTTAGCCACAGTTGGCCTTTAATAGAATGCCATGCATATTAAAAAAAAATATTGTGTAAATGAATTAAAAAAAACAACACCATGAGCAGATGTTCACTTTAAAATCAGTATCAATCACTATGAATTTAAGTGCAAACGTGATCCTACTTGTCACAATTTTAGATTTAAATTATGAATTCTAAGATGTAGGATTAACCAAATGCCAAATGTTGGACAAGATTAAATGTACCTGCTGTTTTAATATGTCTTAAAACAATCAATTTAAAATGTAATTTTCTTGTGACCTGCAGGTCAGAATGAGATTTTACAGTGTAGAAGCTCTTCCATTTAATTAAATAATGTCAGCATACAAATTCTAAGCCAGAGTGCATCATTCTGATTTTCATTTCTGTTTTGTTTTCTTCATTTTAAAGGACCATTATAACAAAATATGTTGTACTATAACTATATGGAGGTAATACATGTAATGATAGTATTCAGTATGTTCATTTATTTTTTGTTTCATAATTTTTATCCCCTGTCACTGTTGCTGGGCAATTTTGTGTGTGTGTGTGTGTGTGTGTGTGTGTGTGTGTGTGTGTGTGTGTGTATAATGAGGTAAATAGTTCATATAATCAATACAGTTTTCAGAATACAAACTGTTTCATGGTAATACACTTTGGAAACCTGTTGGGATAAAAAGGTGTACTGAAAGTTCTTAATCAGCATGCTTGTTCCAGGTCTTATTAAGTAGAGAACACTCACAGTTCACTGCCCAGTCATTTTATACCTAGCAAAGGGAAGTGCAAGTGTTGAGGTCATTTCACATCAAGTGCTCAATGGTCATTTCATATCAAGTGCACAATGATAACTTTCTTTTAATAGCTCATGACATGTTGCATTCACATTCCGTATAGAGTATCTACAAATGTATGTAACTTGAACCTTTGATTTTATTAAAATCTTTTAAAAAACTATTTTAATTAGGTCCCCTTTGCTGGATAGCAGAATTGAGTGCTGGGGAGTGTTCTACTGTGCAAGTGCTATATATTACCCTCCCACACTACCTCCCTTTCCTAGTTTTAAATTGAGTGAGTGGTTGCATGCATCTGATCTGTGAAGGATTTGCCAAAGGTTGCATCCTGTCATAATGAACAACTGTGATTTAAAGTGTATGGATATAATAATAGATATCTTAGTCTTCTGATATATGCTGTAATATATAGGTATTCAATGTGTTAGGAATAGAAATTCAACTATTTGGTGCAACAAACATGAAATCTCCATTAATGGGATTTTAATGCCAAACTCCAAAGGAATCATTATATTTCCATTTACTTTCTTCCTGTTAACAAAACAGCAGTTTTAAGAAATGTGTAGTTTCTAGTTGATTGTAATCACAAGGTAACACACAATACACATGGTACTGTATGTCCTGTACCTGGGAGAAACATTTCAATATTACCTGGCACCTTGTGCGCCTCATGTGTATTTTGCAAATGTTTGATTATATTTGTTTGCTTATGAGACAATCATTCTTATGAAACTCTGTAGGACCAAGTAGGATGTCAAAAGCCTGTAGGACACTTGATGTCAATCCATAATGTTAGAATTATTTATTTTTCTAAAGAAACAATGGTGTTGTTGGCTTACACTAATTGCATCCAAGTGAACGTTTGTTGAATGAAAAAAAAATTTCAACACATTTTGTATTTTTTTGTACCCCTTATTAACAATGGTAATCCTACTTCTGTACACAGGTCAGTCTACCAAATGATCCCAGCTTTGTTGAAGAAATCTTACGGGTAAGTTAGAACATTTTGTAATACAAACGATTTGGAAATGTATTTATGTATATATGTTAAGGCCGGAAAATGTACACTTTGCGCTGTTTTTTTCTGTTTTAACAAATGCACCCTAAATGTCTCCATATTCAACAAATTAAACATATCACTAATGACAGACTTTAAAACTGGGCCCCCCCCTCCACTACAAGGTATAACTGCTGGTTTTGCCTTGGGGAGGGATGATGAATAAGATGATGTGCCTAGCTTATTTTTCACCACTGCAGGTTTTTTCTGCTTCATGCAAAGTCTCTTCCCTTTGCTGCCTGGTTGCTGCGCTCTGATGTAATCCTTAGCAATGCAGGACCAGCAATTGTGCATTGTATGGGAGGACACTAAAGGCCCATCCACATTCTCAAGTGTTGGGACAGTGGAAGAGAGCACCGGCTACCTGGAGAGTGAGGAATAAAGTAAGTATTTCACCTTACTCATCCTTCACTAGGCAGCGTTGCGGTGGAGGGGGGGGGGTGTTTTCCTGGGGTTCAGATTTAACTTTAAATGAATGATGATATGACGGGGTGAAACTCTGGCACTAAGAAGGGAAAGATACAGTAGATCACAATACCTGTTTTTCTGTGCAGTTGTTTCACATTAGCAAGGGGCTTGACTAAACTTGCTCCCCCACCCACCACAGAAAAAGCAAAAACAACAGAGATTTCAGGTAGAAGGAACACAGATGACTCTGTTCTAGAGTGTGATATGTCTTTCTTGCCTTTATGCCAAAAGTTATGTTATATATATGTTATGATGGTGCAGAAAGTGGGGATGTGTATGATCCTTGGAGATCCACAGGCTTTTTCATAAGTAAACAACAGGCTCAATATAATGGCCATCCAAAACTGGATCTATACATGTGTGTGCAGTGGTATAAACCCCTCCTAATCTCAAAACTATATGTAACCACAACAAAATGTCTTGTACCCCCATTTACATCAATAGAATACATCAATTGTACAAAAATTAATAAATTGCAATACATCAAATACAGTGCCAAAGTGTTCGATGAGTAAGTGATGAGCAACCAATAGAGTGAACCAAGTCCTCAAAAAGTCTTCAATGTGGATCAAACCATACAGCTGTGTGATGATTAATAATGTCACAAAGTCCAGCACTGAATCCAATCTTCGATGTGGGCACCCTTTAGAAAGCAGCTCACTTTACTGATACACCAGATAGAAATAAAGTCTAATATTGCAGATCCTTTTTGGAGCCGGGAAGGATATCACCCCTATAAGGAGCCTCTTGATGTTGCTAATCCCCATTTGTCTCCTTCTCCGTATCCAGGTTATCATGAGTACCATGAGTAAAGTAAAGCAAATTCCAAAGCGTTCACAGTATGAAAAAAGGTGAACTTTATTAACCACTTGCCGTCCGCCCGTTGTGAAAAAACGGACGGACGGCAAACTCACATGGGTGGGTTGCCGTAATTTGACGGCTTTTTTTTCTGCTTGCGCACTCTATACCTGGCCTGGGTCTCTTGATTTTGACATACAGATTTCACTAAAGGTAACTTTCTTAAGTATGTATTCAGTATATGCTTAGGCTTCAACATTTGGCACAATGACTGTAGACCATTAAAGTAGATCTTCATAATGACACTTCAGCAGCTTACCAGGCTAAATGTATTGCCCTTTTTATTAAAAGCAGTCAGGAACCAACCGTATATATGTGCAAAGTTATGAATGTAAAGCTTATTTTTTTATATATTTATGTATCAATATTAATTGTTTTGATTTATAAAGCTCTCATCTATCTATCTATCTATCTATCTATCTATCTATCTATCTATCTATCTATCTATCTATCTATCTATCTATCTATCCATCCAGTGACGGACATTGTATGCATAGTTTGTTCTTAAATTTAGCCTAGTAAATTTAATGCAACCCAAGCATATAATGCAGATATATAACTGTGTTATGTCGTAGTAGCTGTGAAAGGGTTATTATATCATCAAAGAAAAGAGGCCTTTAAATTAAAGTTTCAATTAACTATGTGCTCAGAGTCATCCTTCCTTGTGTCCTGTCGGCTGGCTGCAATAACCCCGCACTCTATAAATATATATCAACAGCCAAAAAATACCCTTGACAGTTGAAATTACATGTGCAATTTCCATTTTTGTGTGCTGTTTAAGCCACTAATGGATTTAATCAGCCCCATCTCTATGTGATGTGACTGTTTCGTGTAACACAATTAGCAGGTAGCGACCTTTATTTGCTCCTCTATAATTTTACCCTGTAAAATAGAAACTGACATTAAGGAAGATGCTCAATTTTGGTCCCAGTAACGGTGATATAAGAAGGTAAAGCTGTCCATTGAGGTTACTAATCCACTCCGTAGCTGACAAGCACTTTAAATATTTTCATATGGATTCTGGAGGAAGGGAGGGAGCTGGAAACTGGTGTACATGATGTGAATTGAAATTCATAATACAGACGTCACTGGAAAAGTGAGTAACAAGCTGAAAGGCCTAGTGAATCATGTTGACCTGCCAAATGGAGGAGCACTTTGGGGAGGAGATGATGTCAAACAGTCGTAACTTAGCAACCTGGCATTATGCTGTCAAGAGACTAGTAAGAAAAGGAAGGCATTTTTTGAAAAGATCTGTAAATAAAGGAATAATTGAATTCCTAAATATCTTAAGTTTGCTACAAAAGAGCTTTGCATCTTTTTGGCTTTATTTTGAACATGAGGGTTTGGATTTACTGTTTGTTTCTCAGCTGGGAAAAATGGACTTCAAACTAACATCACTTGTCCACTTACATGGGGTATTTTTTTCCTCTCAGCAATCCATGAAATGCATGACATGAATTATTAGCTATGGTGAAGGAAACCTATGGTTTATCTGAAATCTGTTAGCATTTAGATTCCTTTTCTGCACACATGTTTTATGAACTACAATAACGCTTATTGTTAGAACAGTCTTTGTTACAAAGCCATTTGTCAATAATCCTAATAACATAAAGCTACAGCAGCAGAAAATGGCTGCCACTCACATGTCAGAGCCAGGACAGTGGAGGCTATTAAGTGGTTTGAAGACAATTTAATAGACAATGCAATGCTCATGTTATTTAGACAGCAAACATTACAAAGGTACTTTTGTGTGTTTTACACAGTGCTAGTGTTTTAACCAATCTAGTAAATGTCTATTGTTGAGTTTCTAATCATGAAGTATAACATTGTTCTGTGTTTTAGCTTTTGCAGAGTTTATTTCTTTTTATTTATGAATCTCCTGCTACTCAGGATTGGTTAAAGAGCATTTAAACCCATGAGCAAAAATCCAATATATTTTAACTTACCACTTACCTTAGATGAGTTGGCAATATTAGGGGTTTTTTTAGTCTTTTTTTCCCTAATTTTTACCTGGTGATCCTGCCAGTAACACACTTTCCTGTCTTACGGAGACAACACTCACTCACTGTACTTTATTAATGGAGAAGCATGTTGTCATCTTAAAAAAGGAAGCTTGTTAAGAATACCAGACACCCCCTCCTCTTCTCCATATCAGAGAGGGAAGTGTTTTGTAGTCCACATGAAGAACTGTGAATAATGCAATGTATATTTAATTTTGGATGTGCTTCCTTTTAACTATTGTGATATTCCTGTTATTTTTTTTAAGTCTGAAATGTAGACTTTTTTTCCAACTCATTAAAAAAAGTTTACATTTTATTTTAAAAAAAGCTTCATATAATCCCCTTTACATCAGAAATTTTAGCACAGTGAATTAATAAGACCCATCTTCTTTGCACAGTACTTTCAATCTAAAATGTATAAGGTTACTTTGCACTAAAGGGGTGGGTGGTAAAGCAGCCTACAGGTAGAGGAGTACAGTGGGAATACCTCAGACCATTTTTGTTGAAAAAGTTAGTTCACTGGCTGTCTTGCTGATCCTTCCCCTATATTATGTATCCAAGTTATTGATCCAGAATAAGTATAAAGCTGTTCAATAACTTCCTACCTTCTAAAGCAGGGGGATCAACCAAGAATGACAACATAGGCATTTGCTTTGTGGCTCCCTTTAAAAGAGATGTGAAAGTACTATAACTAAAAAATTACTTGCTTTCCTAGTCTAAGAATTATGTACACAAGAAGTATGTACCTCCTTAGTCCCAGATTATTTTCTAACATCTGGCTTCTTTGTTGCCTGATTACTGTGCAGTCAACACATGTACAATGATTTTAGGTCAGAAATCAGTTTCAGAAAAAGTGTTAGACAAAATTTTAAATAGAATTGGCAGAGAGCGGCCGAAATGTTTATTTCTCCTCTTGCTGGTGCATATAAAATACATGCCAGGCCTGTCTAATAGGAGGAACGATTCAAATATGCATCAAGGTTAAGGAAGAAATTGGATGCACTTGAGCATCACTGTGTAAAAAACACAACAGTAATTTCCATGCAGTTTACATAATGGGAACACACTTTTTTCCAAGCCAAGGAACATTGGTTCAAATCAAGATACATTATAAATAGGCAGCGGCCAGAATATTTTTCAAGTTCCTCTATAGCTGTAAGCAAAATACAGGTAAGCAGGGATTTTTTTTAGCCAATGATAAAAACCGAATTGTTTGTTTTGTTTAAAACAAATTACAGCAAAGCCATAGTTATAGGAATCCCTAGCATTAAAATATACCTAAAGGCAAAACTTGTTTCTTAGATTTGGATAGAGCAGTGACCGAATAGAAACACTGCCAGACTTTTATTGCTGCTTGTGTTCCTGTTAGGGAGATTTACACTCTCTAATTGTCCTGATCCCCACTGTCCCTGGTTATGAAGGTGAGGGTAAATCCAAAATTTTGAGTTGCCACCAGAACAGTAAAAGAAGGGAAATCTTCTAAATGGAGACACAGATGGCAATAAAAACTGACTGCAGTATTAACCTTATCATATCTAAAATGGAAAATAACACTTTGGCATTAGATATGCATTAAATGGCACAGCGACGCACTCTAATTGAACAGGGGAATGGCAGTTGGTAAACTGTCGTCAAGTAAAGTCAGGTCTTAGTAACAAAATGAAACTAAATAAAAGGGGCTCAGAAGACACTTTTCTGACCTATGTAGGGTGTAACTAAACCCAAAGAATTTTTTTTCCCGTCGATTGAGGGACACAGGCATTCAGATTCTATTGCCGCCTATAAGGGGATTGGACACTGACAAAAAAAAATTATGGGCCAGTCCAGTGTAACCCTTTATACTTCTAGCATACCTCAATTTTTTGTAGGTATTCTAGGAGGATGGATGTATGTTCTCTGCTCTGTAATAATTTTTGTATTTTCTTCAATCAAGGATCTTGCTACATTGCTGCTAAGCTGGTCTCTATATGCAGCCGTCTCAGCTTAACTTTGGAGTGTCATACCTGGACCCCACTGGACCAGGTTCAGAGATTCAGAGGTGTAACCCTGTCTCTGAAAACTTTGTGAGTAGGCTGTGCAACCTGAGCACTGGGAGCTACATTGTTTCTAGGACCCCTGGGCACCTGCTTTCCACTAGCTTTCCACTAGCTTTCCACCAGTTCCTGCTTTCCACCAGTTTTACTATTGAAGGGGTAATGCTGTGAGATTGTACGCTAACATCATCTGCTAGGCGAAATTTCGTGCATGCGCACTCCACACTCTCTTTCCCACCATTAAGCATTGAGGAAGTACTTTTCCACTGCTGTTCTAGACTGCAAGTGACATGCCTTCCCGCCTTCAGGGACTTCATGTTCACCTTCATCCATCCAACCCTCTCCTGCTACCCAGCATCCAGGTTCGTGAGTACTCGATGCCTAGCCTTGTATACTGAGTTCTCTTGTCCCTCATGTTTCTCATATTGTTCTGATGCTACCTACAGTGTGTTCCCTGAGGTGTCTGACACTGACGGGGTCTGAAACATTGCCCTCTGCTTGAGTCTATGCCATCTTCGGAGTCTTCACTGGCTCTGTCAGGCTTTTTCCCCTCCTCAGCTCTATCCTGGGAGTTATTCAGGATTTTTTTAGGCCAAATAGCACATTTGATTGCTGATTCTGACTGCAGAGGTCACAAGCTGGCTTTCAGGCCTCCCCCTAGAGACTCCTTATCTGATCTGCATGCAGCATTAGCGGGCTCTGAGTCTTAAGCCGCTGAGACTCTCATTCTGTCAGGCCTGGTGGTGCAACGTATATTGGCCATCGCCTTAGTCTGCAAATCCTACCTGATTGAGCTAAAGCTATTAGAAAGGATATGACCATTATGGCTGTTGATTCCTTGGATATAGAGGGTTTGAAGCTCATGCCCGCATCCCTGAACTACAGTGTAGATGGGTTGTTAAAGGTCTCCTGCTTTATTTCCTGTATAAGTCTCCTTTGGCTAAAGTGTTGGGTTGTGGAAAAAGAGGAATAATGCTTTGACCATTCATTTAGGTTAGCTGTAAAAGGATGAGCTGCAAAGGTATGTAAAGCATCACCTATGGATACATTCAAGATTTCATCTGGCACGCAGTTTTAGGCCTGGTTCACACTGAGCGTTTTGTAGAGCTTTTTCTGCCCAAAAAAATGCCCCAAAATAAATCCCATTCATTTATATGGCCCTAATCACATGTGAGCTTTTTGCGCAATAAGCAAAACGCCTGTCCCTGGAAACAATACATGAGTTGTTGTTTTTTTGCATATTACAGCTCATTGTGGTCCCATAGACTCAAAAGGAAATGCATGTAAACTGCCCATTAACTTCAATGAGCTATAATCTGCTCACCAAAATGTGCGACTTCATTTATGCACAGAAATTCTGCCAAAACGTGCGTAGAAACATGCAAAAACGCTGTTGCCTAGGTGTGAACCCAGCTGAAAGGCTTGACATAGTAGATATCTATTTATCTATTTTTATTGGTGTCTTGTCTTTTAAATTGTACCATAAAAGGGGATATTATATTGTTTTTGTGCAGTAAAATTAATTTTAGTTTATCTTTTACTGAAATATAGGATTGAAAAACAATTGCTCAAATATCACTCAACACAAACTTGCAACTATTTTTTGATTTTACAGTGTCTCTTCTTTCAAAAAAATATATACAATATTTTGGGAGCATTACAGGTCTAAAATGCATGTTTTAATGTGTCCAAACCCCCCCCCCCCCCCCCCCAAACAATATATTTTCTGAA
>NW_017306361.1:1405918-1482150 GCF_000935625.1 Nanorana parkeri | reverse complement strand
CAAAACTGTGTGTTATTTGCGTTGTCACGCCCCCCCCCCCCCAAAAAAAAGTCAATATAATAGGAATGCTCACACATGTCCCCATTACAAGAATAGTTTACTCTCAATTTCTCCGTGCCCCGCTGTGCTCAGTGATTCGCTATGTCAGCTCCTATGTCATTACTTTATCTTGTAGTGAAGTAGGTGCCAACAGGAGGAACCACTGAGTGCAGTGTGGAGACCAGGAATTATAAACTCCTGAAAGTGTCAGATTCTAAAGGCTCTTCCAGCAGCAATTTTTCTTGAACACAGTAGTGTATTATAATTTATTTGCAGAGGGCATATTTGTGAGAATTTTTCTATCTTAGTGACAGAATCACTTTAACTTCTAGGCTATTGTACCAGTGATCAGTCTTAGAACTAAGTGCCAAAAGGAAGCATTTGGTAATCTTTCTTTAAGTAACCCTGTCAGCACAGGGTCACTTGTATGTAAAACATACCTGCAAAAAGAACACTGTATATTCGTACCTTTCTGGTGGCCTATTTCTTGAAAAGCTGCTGCTTCACTAGTCACAGCATTCGACTAGCTTGTATGCGTTGTAGTGATGTACATCCCTTCAGGATAAACCACAGCGAACGGTTTGAGAGCAGGTTATTTATACACTCACAAATGTGTAAATATTTGCAGAGAACAGTGAGCAGTGAAGTGATGGCTTTTAAAGAAAAAGGCAACCAAAAAGGTAAGTATATACTCTATGGGGTTGATTTACTAACCTCACAAACACGCCATGCAAAAACACGCCGATTGCGCGCGCGCGCGTATACGCTTGGCGCGGAAGCGTATGCAGGTTATAAAGATGCTTGATAAATACTACCAACGCGCGCGCATGGCGTGTTAAAATGCCGAGGATTCAATAGGGATGTGCAACAACCAACAAACAGCAAAGGGAAGCCCAGTGGCTGAGCGGTTAGAGGGCCTGCCACACAACACCTATTTCCCCGGTTCAAATCCTGCATCAAGTGAGTGGAATTAATCCACATACAGCAATGCAAACATCCTGGCCAAGCGGCCCCCCCCTCCCATTTCGTGTTCGCTTGGTAAATGCATTTCTGCGGGTTAAAATGCGCACGCAGCCTGCGCGTGTGCGTGTTGGGCTTCGTAAATCAGCCCCTATGTCTTCTTTATGTAGGTATGTTTTAAATTCACGTGACCCTGTGCTGTATGTTTAGCCCAATGGCGTTAGGGCTTAGTAAAGCAAGACTGCAGAATCAGACTCAGTTGATGCTATAGCCCTTACTGAGCCCCTGAGTGAGCATCAAATAAAGAGTCTGACATTGGGTTTTCATTTCAATATGTGTATTAAAGTTTTCAAAGAACAACACAGAGAATGGTAAGTGAAAAGAAAATGTAAAATATCATAACAAAAACATCAACCAAAAGACACATAATGTAAAAACCTAATGGGAAATCTGAAGAATAGGATTACACGAAATATACGCCCCACCTATGTCCGAGAGTGCCTTTGGAAAGGTCTTTATATAGGTGGAAGATAAGAGAGAAAATAAGTCCAAAAGAGGAAAGGAAAAAGTTAAAGCAAAGGAAAGAAGAGAAGATAGAGAGAAAGAAAAGAAAGCTGCAGCCTCAGACATAGGTAGGAAAAAAGAAGAGCTATAAAAGGGTTCAACTCAGGAAGTGAAAAGGGAATCCTTCTCAAATTTCTTAAGAGTACCCATGAGGATACTTCAGAGTTGCTCATTCACGAAGAATCCCTGCATGAGCAGTTTAAATTCCTTGTAGGGAATAGGCTGCTTCTTCCAGGAATGTGCAATGGCTTGTTTAGCTGCTAAAAAGATAAAGTTTACCAGCTGTTGTTGAGTGTGGTGCAAGCAGTCAACCCCATGATGAAGTAGGGCATGCCAGGGATTCCTCTGAATGCTAAGTATGGAATAAAGAATAAATGAGCCTATACATTTTCATCCAAAAGCGAATAACAAAGGGACAAGACCACCAAATATGCATAACATCACCACATCAAACCAATCTTCTAATGATTTGGTTTCATTTAAATCTCGACGCCAACCACCAAGATATAAGTGTTTGTTGAAAGAGACAAAAAGGATTGAGGTGGGAATAAAGTAGGGAAATGAGTTTGGGTGAAGAGGGCCGTTTAGTGCTCAAAAGGCGTGAGGGAGACAGATATGTTGTTACCTAAAATCAGAGATTAGATCCAGTGGAGAATCTGAAGATAGTGAAATAATTCCCTGGGTGGGGGCTGGGATTTGGAGACTATGGTGTTCCAGGAGAGCACCTTGGAATCGCACATGAAATGAGAAGCTGTGAGTTAGCCATGGGCTGTCCACCACTGAAAGGCAGCATGATCCTCAATTGCTGGGTGGAACATGGGATTGTCCAAAAGTATAGTGAGGTGGAGATAAGAAGAAATAAGAGAAGAAGCAAATTTAACCGAATCCCGGATTTTCTGAGTATGGCAAAGAAGGGGACTAAAAGGAGATGGGCGCAAGTGACCAGGCAACAAGCGTAGAGCTTGAAGGGAGTGAGCGTGTATATATGGTATTTCCAGAAGGACCCATAAAGGCGGGTCCACCGTAACATGGAGGGAAGCAATAGTTGCAATATGGGAGGCTTTATAATATTTGGTGAGGAAAGGAACACCAAGGCCCCCATGGTTACAATGCTGAAACATAGTTTTCCTAGATTCCCGGGTGTGTTTCTTGCCCCAAATGAATGACATTATGTGATTTTTGCATAGACCGCAATGCAAACCGGGGAATGGCGACAGGAAGGGAACAAAGAAATAAAGGAGCTTGGGAAGTAGAGTCATTTTAGAATATACAGAATATATCTATCCCTGTGGGTGCTGGATAACGGAGAGTTTACTATATATGAGAAACACAAGAGTAACTAACTCACACTTGCCATCTGCTGTCTGGAAGGGGTAAATAATAAATATGTATTATATTTTATATTTACTTGTTTAAAAAAAACAAATTAAAGGGTTTCCTTTCATTTTAAACCCATTTAAAATGACAGCAAGTTCATTGAAGCAACTGTTTTTTCCAAGCAGTGATTTCAGGAAGTGTAAGCCAAAAGGCGCTATAGAATCATCATTAGTTGAAAAACTATACACAGCTTCTATGTTTCTAATACATAGCATGCCAGCAAATGTCATGTTCCACTTGTCATATGCCAGTGATTAATTTGTACTTCTATCTCTGTGAACAAACAATTCCGTGTGTTCTGCAAAGCTCTGTCTTAGTAACATCTACAAACTCAGCCTAACTCCCAGCAGACAAGGAAAAAAACTTGCAGTTATGAAAACCACATAAATTGTGCTCTTCCAGAGATGGAATTGTTTGTACCATTGAGACTTGGCAACCATTTTAATATCTCTTTGGCTTATATTGTAATATACATAGAGCATTATTGCATTATCTGAATGTCAGGGAGGCCTTTGAAAGACTCCCTTTTGGAAGGATGAACCAGGCATCAAAGAAGTAGATTTACGAAATGTGTTGCAGCCATCTTAGTAATGGTTTGCTTTGTTAAATGAGCCCTTCCTCCGTATACATATATATATTTTTTACAAGCTGTCATTAAAGAATGATATGTGCATAACCTATTTGTAATACAGTTTGAACACACAAATATTTATATAGCATATGCATATTTGTACTTATCTGTATTTGTTACCTTGATCTCAAATCAAAGATGTGATCTTAGTTCCACATATACTTTGCAGAGTGTAAATCTGATAAAAAAGATACTGTTGTCTTGTTGATTTGTCATAAATATGTGTATATAATGAATTTATTTATAAAACTGGAAAATGAAAAAATCTGGCATTTGTTGCAGTTCACCCAAAAATTAACAGTTTTGCTGTTTACCATGCAAAATAGTAAAAATTATTAAGTTGTATATTATAATATGTCAGCAAAAAAGCACAGCCTTTGGAGGTAAATACCTCAATGACCAGAAATTGCCAGGTTTTCCATCTACATGTCTAAATGACGTCTGTTATTTGTCTATTAGTGTAAAGCATGAACAGAAAGATTAAACCCATCCCAAACTAATATCTTAGTTTAGCACCAGACGAAGGATTAAAGGGAATCTGCCACCCTCTTCTATTCCTTGCCTGTCAGTTTTCACCCCTCCCACCTGCCATCTAATCTCCTCCCCTCAGTCTCCCATTTTCCTCCCCTTAAGCCCCATGCTGTAACTGCTCCCACCTGCCATTTTTAGCTTCTCCCCTCGGGTTATTATTTTCCTCCCCTTCAGCTCCATTACTGTAACGCCTCCCATTTGTCCCTTTTTTATTTCAATGGTTTTTTATTAAAGTTTTCAAACAGATTACCAAACAATTAAATCAGATAGGTACTTGTAATCAGTCAGTTGTACAATAAAACAATTTCAACAATGAGCGAAATAGGGAGAACAACAAAATGAAGAAAACAAGAAAAACAATTGTAAATACAATTATAAGTACAGATACAGAGGAGGATGACAAATTAGACCACAAAACCCATAGACTCCATTTGCAGTCAAAGCTCTTTATACTGCCCTCCCAGAAAGCCATAATCTTTTCATAGTGATAATGTAGAGTAAGGATGGGGATAGTTTCAGCTATTGAGGGGGCTATATTACTTTTCCAATGTCTGACTATATTTAATTTAGCAGCTAACAATATATGTACTACAATATTTCGAACATGGGCAGGGAAGTGCTCAATACCAATAGTAAGGGTAGCTAATGCAGGGTTAGGAGACATAAAAATCCCAGATATAGCAGAGATCTTCTAAAAAATGTCATGCCACAAACTCTTTAAAGAACGACATTCCCACAGTATTTGATATAGACTCCCCTGGTTTCCACAGCTTCTCCAACAAAGGGGGGATGTGGAGGGTTACATGTTGTCTAGAAGCTGTGAAGGGAAATACCATTGTAGTGACACTTCATGGGAGAGATCCAATAAATATACACATTTAGTGGCCTTAGGGGTGGAGGAGAATGCATAAAACCATTGAGATGCAGTAAATGAAAGTTGGAGGTCTCTTTTCCAAGAAGTAACGTGCTTGAGTTTCATAAAATCAGATTTAAGTTGTAGCACAGAATAGAACAATGATATACCCCTTCTTTTGTGGAAATCTTCAAAATAAAACTTCCATACCTGGTGAGGGAGACCATAAATCAGGCCAGGAGTAAAGTGTGAAATGTGCAAATATTGGAAAAAAAAAGGTTAGATGGTAAATTGAATTCACGGGATACGGTAGCATAGGATTTATTGGAAAGGTCCACACATCATGTTTTGGACAAGGTGGACTTGGAGTGAAGACCATGTTGGGTCCAGATATTAAATGGGAAGTCAGAGATCAGAAGGTCCAAATACTCCAAGGGTATATGTACTTCTCTAATCAAGGTGGACTGGGAGGCTAAAGAGATTAAATAATTCCATGCTGATGGAGACGCTTGTAAATGGAGGTGATAGGTCTTTAACCAATGATTCAATATGTCCCACCGCACTCCTGACCGGAAAGTCCCGATAAAACAGGGTGGGTGCAGCAGCGACAGCAGATCTCATAGAACCAGTAAAAAGTAACTTGCACTCCAAAGCGATGCCTAGTCAATCTCTTTATTGACTATGGTAGTGTATCATCTCAAAGCGACGTTTCGGAACCAAGTGGTCCCTTCTTCAGGAAAATATAAGAAGGTTTGCCTGAAGAAGGGACCACTTGGTTCTGAAACGTCGCTTTGAGATGTTACACTACCATAGTCAATAAAGAGATTGACTAGGCATCGCTTTGGAGTGCAAGTGACTTTTTACTGGTTCTAAGGTCTTTAACCAATTCCCTAGGGAGTAGCACCTGTCATTATTAGTTTCTCTCTTCCCTTTGGTCTCCCAAGTTCCTCCCTTGCAGTGCCATTGCTGTAACTCCCTTCCCTCAGTTTTCTGCTTTCCTCACCTTCAGTTTCATTGCTCTTGGTGTACACTTGTTATGGTTTGCAGCAATAATTGTTTTCCTAGTAGTAACATTCAGGATACATCATTAGTAAACCATATGAGATGTTTTAACAGTCCACCAATGATTAGCTCTATTTTATGGTTATTTAGTTCATTTAACATTTAATCAGATACCACTGGTGTTGTATATAACTGTTTTCTGTTTTTCATGATATATAATAATTGCCCATGTTTACTTATATTGTTTGTATTGTAGCCCAAATATAGGGGGAATATTTAAACCCCCAAAATGTGTTGGCTGTCTTTTACTTTAATATGGATTGATTCAAATTTTCATTGGGCTCTATAACTTATTATGTAGGGCTCACTGAGGTTTTATCATTGCTTGCATCCCCTATTAGGTAAATTCACCCTCTCTTGAAGTAAAATCCCCAACTTTAAGTAGCCACCATAACAGGAGAAGAGACAAAATCTCGGCAATCTCCAGTGTATACTATATCTAAGATGGTATTTCCCTCACTTTGCAGAGCACTCCTATTACTTTCTATTGCATTTTTAGGACAAGAAGTAAAGGAAATCTCCCTAATTGAACAAGGAAGGCAACAAAAAACTGGCAGATGTTTTAGCCATTCCTTGTGCTATTCAAAATAAAAGCAAATTACATACTTTAAGTTAAACCAATCAATTAAAACATCTTCACACTAAAAATACACTATAGTGTATACATTAAGCAGTAACGGAAACTCATAGTTGAATTAATGAACTTATTTGTTTGTTTTAACAGGATTGCATTGTTGATAGAAAAAGGGTATTCTATTAAATTTATCCATAGCTGTTTGCCACTTATATTCATAGAATACTAAAATGCTGCTTCCACAAACATTGTTAAAATAAATATAAGATTTTGTTATGTATTTTTCATATACAAAAAGTACATTTAAAATAAATTAAAACAGTGCTGGTACTTCCTTTTATACCTTTAACACACTGCGCTACGTGCAAAGTATGTTTGTAAAATAGGTTTTACCAATTTTGATATAATTTGTATTTGCTGCCAAGGGACCTCCAGGTGCCTTGCAAGGACATTGCCTCAGTCAATCATTCTAAAACTGTATAACATTTGCAAAATATTTTCTCTTAGAAATTCTCAGATTGGCTTCAGTACATTTTGTTCAATGTAAAATATTCAGTTTAGTTTTATACTGTACCTTAATTTATTCCATACCCTAATTTATTCCATTCAAGGGTCTTTTCGTAACTCTGTACTTTTTTCCTGAGAGATATGGAAAAAAAATGTGTGAATCTGCCTAAAATATATGCTCATTTTTGTATGCACCTTAGGGCTTGAAATAACAAAACATTGCCTTCTTAACTGAGCACAGGGAGCGTGACCAACTGCAACAACTAAAACATGTGCAACTAATTACATAGCTTTTGAACATTATGCTTAGAGGGAGATGCCGATATTACTTCATCTAAAAACTTTGTTAACATGGGAGCCAGCAAGTTGGTGGATATCAAGTATTTGTTTAATCTTCAGCATGATAAAAATAGCGCTTTCTGGCCCTCTAATCCAAATATCTTGTGGATCAGTTGACATGATTTTAGAATTATGTAAAGTTCAAATAATGTGGAAATAAATTAAGGCCAGCTTTTATACAGTGACTTGACGTCCACCCAATTCCACTTTAAACCATTACACATGTTGAGTTGTGTTTGGCCTACTTCACATTTAATTGTCAAATATTTGGCTGTCTTACTGGAAAGAAAAAAAAGATGAATAGCTTACTTGCAGCATGTCAAAATGCATATAAAATGGAAAATAATGTAGATCTATGACCACAAAAAAATCTTCATTTGTTATGCTATATTGTAGACATGTATATGTTGTTGGGGCACTCTTTGAACTTCAGATGTTAGTGCTCATTAATGCCATATGTCTCTTCACAGAATTGATGTATGGGCTTGTTCAATAACACAAAAAACTTATTCTAAATACATTAACTGTACTGATAATGGTAAACTGAAATCTGTTTGTTTGAGTTTTTTGCCCTTTATACGTTTTAGTGGAATGTATCAGCTGTTAAGTACAAACAGACATACAAATAATGTCCCTATGCCCATGGTAAGTTGCCTCTGAGGTGTAGATGTAAATAATCCCATTAAGTACAGTATCTCACAGATGTGAGTACACCCCTCACATTTAAAAAAAAATATTTTATTATATAATTTCATGTGACAACACAGAAGGAATGACACTCTGCTACAATGTAAAGTAGTTAGTGTACAGCTTGTATATCAGTGTACATTTGCTGTCCCCTCAAAAAAAACTCTACAAACAGCCAGTAATGTCTAAACCACTGGCAACAAAAGTGAGTACACCCCTAAGTGAAAATGTCCAAATTGGGCCCAAGTAGCCATGTTCCCTCCCCGGGGTCATGTGACTTGTTAGTATTACAAGGTCTCAGGTGTGAATGGGGAGCAGGTGTGTTAAACTTGGTGTTAACGATCTCACTCTCTCATACTGGTCACTTGAAGTTCAACATGGCACCTCATGGCAAAGAACTCTCTGATGATCTGAATAAAATAATTGTTGCTCTACATAAAGATGGCCTAGGCTATAAGAAGATTGCCAAGACCCTGAAACTGAGCTGCAGCATGGTGGCCAAGACCATACAGCGGTTTAATAGGTCAGGTTCCACTCAGAACGGGCCACGCCATTGGTTGACCAAAGTAGTTGAGTGCACGTGCTCAGCGTCATATCCAGAGGCTGTCTTTGGGAAATAGACGTATGAGTGCTGACAGCATTGCTGCAGAGGTTGTAGGGGTGGGGGTCAGCCTATCAGTGCTCAGACCATACGTCTCACACTACATCAAATTGGTCTGCATGGCTGTCGTCCCGGAAGGAAGCCTCTTCTAAAGATGATGCACAAGAAAGCCAGCAAACTGTTTGCTGAAGACAAGCAAACTAAGGACATGTATTACTGGAACCATGTCCTGAGATCTGATGTGACCAAGATAAACTTGTTTGGTTCAGATGGTGTCAAGCGTGTGTCGCGGCAAGCAGGTGAGGAGTACAAAGACAAGTGTGTCTTGCCTACAGTCAAGCATGGTGGTGGGAGTGTCATGGTCTGGGGCTGCATGAGTGATGCACTGGGGAGATACAGTTCATTGAGGGAACCATGAATGACAACATGTACTGTGACATACTGAAGCAGAGCATGATCCCCTCCCTTCGGAGACTGGGCCGCAGGGCAGTATTCCAACATGATAACGACCCCAAACACACCTCCAAGACGACCACTGCTTTGCTAAAGAAGCTGAGGGTAAAGGTGATGGACTGGCCAAGCATGTCACCAGACCTAAACCCTATTGAGCATCTGTGGGGGATCCTCAAATGGAAGGTGGAGGAGCGCAAGGTCTCTAACATCCACCAGCTCTGTGATGTCATCATGGAGTTACATTCCAGCTTGAACTACTGATCTCTGTGAACAGGCTTATTCAGCAAAGAAGTTTAGACTGGCCAGGTAAAGGTGTGAAAGGCACCTATATATAGATAGATAGATAGATAGATAGATAGTTCTATGTTAAACAAAATATTTGAAAAAAGAGCCCTGAACTTCTACAACCAAGTGGCTCCACTGATGTCTAGTCTAATAATGTTTCTGTTTCTTTCAAGGCCATGTTATAAATGTTATGTTGGTTACTGTTTCCCTGTCAATTACCTTCCTGACTGTGAAGCCTGACTCGTCCTACATATTGCCTTATCAAAAGAAATGACACAAATTATCCTAAAAATTAAGGAACATTTTCTACTTCCAGAAGTGCATAAATAATTTGTTTCTCTAGAATTTAGAGTTACATTAAAATCCACTAATCGAATCTTAAATTAGAGAAAAGAATAGTAATGGACAAGGACAGCTGAGTTTCCTGTCCTAGATAGCATAGTGTATTCAGTGATTCTTTAATGGATCTCCACTGCTATATTAGTTTTTCCTCCATATGAAAACTTGTTCTGATCATCGTTCTGACAAAGGCTAGTCACGCATTAGGCATCTGATCTTCTTTGTATGCTTTTGTGTGCCACCGCTTGTTTAAATCTGTGGATATCTTAGTGTGTCTTTACAGTAAAAACAAAGTCATTGCAGAGATATCTGATGTGCTATGGTTTCTTTGAAGATCTATTTTCCATTTTAATTGGGGAGTACTAGGAAACCTTTAATCATTTAGCATGAAATGGTCATAATAATGCAAAATAACTCTCTAGAGGAATGAAGGATTGTGTTTAAGGCATCATCTGTGAAAACCATTCATGCTTATCTATTAAGGATTCTTATTGAAATGTTGAGTAATAGGGTTACTATTCTCTTATTTGCTCTCCCTTATCTGGTAAATATACAGTTGCAAGTGCTCTGCTATGTCTGTTTGATAATTCTATAAAAAAAATACCTGCTGATCCTGACAGTAATCTAGTGAGCTCTTAACTTCCCAAGTTTTCTGGCTCTTCACTGTTTTCTCTTAGATTGTTCCCAGCTATCTATGCGGACTTCAAAGCACCTCCCCACTATGTTAAGGAGTGGGGGTGGTATTCTGTAGTCCTAGCAAACTTACTGTACTAGGCTCCAAACGGTAGGTGTGAGGCCATAGACATACATTTTCAACAAAATAAGCCAAAACACTATTAAATTCTATTGGCTTTGCCTGGGCTGCTCACCACAAGAGTAGTCTTCCACTACAGAAGCTGCTTCCATGAAAAAAGCTAATCTGATAAAGCTATGATGCAAAATGCATCGGAGAAAAGGAACTACAAGCCCGATATATATTGAATAATAACCAGATGTTTATATATACATGTACATGTAACTAAGATACCTAGAGTTCAACAAGGGCTGTAGCTTTATGAAAGCAACTAAACTAGGGGACTGTTCTGGAAAAGTATATGAATTTTTAAGACAATTTGTACAAAAAATGCTGGATTTTAACACGGTACAATAAATTATATATGTTTTAACAGTATTACAAAGTTGTATGTATGCCTCAGAAAAACCCAATTTGTATGGTATAGGTAAAATTAAGCATTAAGGGGGACGAGGCAATTAGACAAGTGATTGCAGGATCCATAGGAGGGTAAACTGTTTGTTTTGGGGTTTACATACACTTTAGTGATTATTTTGATGGTCGAGGTGGGACACTTTTTTGGAGTGACAAGCAAAGCTTTTAGAAACATATTAGTCAGGTCCAACAAGCCTCTTTGAGACTTATACTAACTGTTTGAAGATAGTAATTTTGGGTTGTTCATTTGTTTCAGATGTAACAACCAACCTCATGTTTTCTTCTAATATCTGTTTTTGTTTGGGGTTTTTTTTTAACAGGAAATGACACATTCATGGCCTCCACCTCTGACAGCTATCCATACCCCCTGTAAAACTGAGCAGTCCAAGTTTCCCATTTCCAATAAAGTAAGTTAATATTTTTACACATAAAATAAAGGTATTTTAATGATCTGAATGTAGTACATATAGTTAAGTAGGGTACATTGTGAATTGAGAAGGAAGGGCATTTGCTGGGGCTCATGCAGTCATGGTAATGTACATGAAGCTTGTATATGGTAAATATAATTCTACAAGTAAACAATCAGGGCAGTCACATCTCCCTAAAATGTTGCAGTTCTCATTAACAAACCTAGTAAACCTCACTGAAACACAAATTAATACAGCACATTAAGGATTAGCCCACCTGCTTGTAGTTACTGGAAACTGCTTATTGTTAGACTGAACAGCAGTAGTATCTACTGCCCAAAAAACCTGAGCCAAAAGCTAAGGGCCAAAATAAATTGGAAGAGGGTAACTGGCTCTTACCCAAATTGATCCTATTGTGTCTTAAAACTGTGGTATAGAATAGATGGTGAGATCCACAGGCATAGTAAAGAGTTGTTGAACACTAAATTGTGTTAAATATATCACTGCTGTATAAATAGGGGAATCAAATTTAAGATTTTTGGAAGCATTTGTGTGGTCCACAATGCAAGACATTTATGTTTTTTTCTAGAGGATTCTTTTATAATTCTATTTTCTTATATGAATTATATTCTGGTTGTGAAGAGAGTCGGGATCGGTTATATCCTCAGTCAACATACTTTCTGCCTATGTCCCCGTTTGTGAGTTTTTTGTCAACAAAGAAATCGAGAGGAAATTTATCCATCAGTAACCCAGACAGGAATAAAACATTTTCTGTTAGAGTGGGGAACGATTAAAACCTCTGGAAGGTGCTTAGTTCTGTCTGGTTTCTCATTAGGGAGTTATTTGCACCCTTCTTGCAAAGGTCATGGATATTAGAACACGAGGTAAGGGGAATTCTATTCATTAGGGTCACAAAAGACAATACAAAGCTGACAAAGTTTCTAACTCTTCACCACTCTTCTCTAACCTAAAGAAACATGTAAGTAAGCATTCATTGATTTTGTAATTTGATAACTAGTATTGGTATAAAACAATAGTTATAAAAAAAAAAAGATTATGTACATAGACTCATTTATTGTTCTGTTTGCTGAAGTGCCATATGGAAAATCATCACTTTATCAAGTTGCCAATACAGTTGACTATGCTTGTGATAATTATAGCTCTATAATGTTAGGCTGACATAAAAATTATGTATGTTTGACACATTAAATAATTATATCCGTCTACGTGTTAGTTATTTATCTTTATCATTTAATCCCCACTCAATCCATATGACTTTTAGATAAGGTTAAAATGTGATTGATAGAAAGAGATAATACTCAAGCCTTTGGCTATGTGACCTAAATCTTTACATCTAAATGATATGTGGATTACTGGTTTAATTTATTTATGTTTATTTTTACAGGACTCTACACATCTGACCTCAGGATACAGCATTCAAAGTAGGTATTTTTCTCCCCTACGTAATTATATTGTACTAGATTACAATGCAATTTGTGCTGCAAGATGTTTGCTTTATTAGTACTTCAGGTAGAGAACTGCATAAACTTTTGCAAGGAGTTACACAACAAAACACATATTGTCTTTGTTTCATATTGTTTTTCATGCTATTGTTTTCTTTTTTTTCCATTGCTGTGACAGTATTATAAGCTTTATAGTACCTCACCTTTCCTTTTTCTCACAGCCACTACTTTATTGTATTTTATAGGCTCACCGCTCTGATTTTCACTTATAATGTATATACTTCTTGTTGCACTTTAATTTTTTAAGCTCTTTTGCTAACGGCCCCTATGCATAAACAACTATTTTTGCTGTTTAAATCCTATATATAAAAAGCCTGCATGTAGGTTAAAACCTATTCCAAGGGCAACTAGTTTTTGCTTCCATATATAAATTTTGTTTGCTTCTTATGCTGGGCTCAGGAGCTCACTAGTCATGTCTGTCAGATTTTGATGTTTTATTTGATAATTAAATATTATTAAATACTATTGCATATATATTCGATTATGTCTGGTTCTTTTTAAAGGAAACCTGTCATATGAAAAACACATAGGCTGCCTTTGCTGGTACAATTATGCTGAACAATTATGCAGAAAGGAAGGCAAAACTTCTCATCTGAATGCTGGTTCAGTAATTAAAAAAAGTATTGAGGACAGGGGATTAGCATGACAACCACGCAAGTAACATTTCATTTTCAGCAGAAATTTCCCTTGATATCCTGTCTTGGAGATGGAACAGGAAGTGAGAGGAAATCTGCCCAAAGTCTGGATTTCACCTTACTTTCCATCTTGTTGGTAATGATCTCCAGGACAAGAGAGGTTGAATCTCCCAAGCAGGGATACATACCAAAAAAAAAAAACTTGCTGGAGGGCCTAACCCTTTCACACTTCCAAAACTAGAAAAAAATGCCTTTTCGTTCACTTTAAATTACTATAACTTTGCAGTCTTACTTATTTAATGTATTTTACTCATATAAAGGTTGCTTCTATTGTATAGCCATCTTTAATTATGTGAGAGATGTAAATAAAACATCTGCAATGGCACATGTTGGGGTACGACAGAGCATAGTTCTTGATAATAATTTACATCAGCAGGGCTTTATCTTATACAGTGTTCCAATAATAAATGATGTTGAGCTGACAAAATGAGAAACACAAACATAGAGAGTGTGGTTCATGCATTATATGGTGGATGCTGTTTTAATATGCAGATTTTCTTTTCTAGAGCGTTGTGATGTTACAAACAAACCTCAAGTGAAATCCGTCGCACAGAAGTCGTAAGTTGTATTTATTTTTTCTTTACTTATTATCATATAGCTACATTTCTTTTTTTTAAATCTTGTTTTATAAATTTTCCATATAATGTACTCGGGTACAACAATATACAGTGTTTGCTAGCAAACATTAATGGGTATGCTAAACAAAACATGTAAAAGCAGAATAACAAAGTTATAATGATGCAAGTCTTTGAGAATCTTTCCTGTTTCATTTTGTTACAAACGGCTTGAAATCGCTGAGGGCTATGCCTGCCCCCATTGCTGTATCTTTATTTAATGATAACCTGCTTATCGGTCACTGAGGCATTCTCATTTGGCAGGGATGTCGATAGAGCAGGAATCAGCCAATATTTGAGCTGTCTATTGCCAGCTTAAGGGTTAGTAGAGTCTTTCCTCTTTTCTTCCAAATGTTTTATTGTAGTTTGGAAGTGTCATATTTGTATGAATATGTCTTTATTGAGATTTTAATGCATACATTTATAGAAAGTAAAATAAGTCAAGAGGGTACATAATATGGCTGAGGGATATGGTTAGCAATGGCTGCAACCACACAAAATGGTATGTAACAATAGAATACAAGCGATTGCTGGGACCAGAAACCTGTTAAAGGCTATCTGTAAAGTTAGGTCAAAAGCATTGTGCCAGAGTCCGGAAAGTTAATAGGTGTCTTTTAGTAGGCCAAGGCATTCCAAAGGCCCAATTCCTTCTTTGGGGTAATTTCTGTATAAGCTGCTGAAAACCTCCATAGCGTCTGTGGGCAATGCAGCATTATTAGGATGACTGAACAAAGTAAAGCCTTCCATTGTCCAGTAGCATCAGGTCTCAGGTTGCATGATGTCATTGAGGACATACGACCACTCTGCCAGTGACAGGTTTTGCATTCCTTCAGTAATGAGAAATTGATACTCTGATGGCTAGTAAACAGTGCCATAGGATAATATTTTTTTAAGGTTTGGACAAGAACTGCCTGTAAAATAAGGACTTCTGAGCTTTTTTGAGACAACAACATGCTGTTATTCTAGTCCTCAACATAGAAATATATAGAACCGAGGCTAAGCAGTCACACATTTAATTTTAGCAAGGAAAGTTACAATTTTGTACAGAAACTGCTTAAGCCCACATAAAACAGGGTAAAACCAGATGGACAGAAATGGGTAATAGGTAAGTTATTTGATGATTTTCTGTTCAATAGAGTTCACTGGACTCTATTTCCGTCTGCTTCTAAACCTTGTCTGTTAGCAGCACTAGCAGGTTAGCCTACAGAAGAGCAAGGGAAGACAGATAAAGAGTCATTTAACATCTAAGAGCAAAAGTTACTCCAAAAAGTTACCATAAGTGATAGAAAACCTTTAGAGTCTGTGTTGACAGGCTTTTGTTTGCTTTAAGCAGATTTTGCATTTCCGCACAAGTCTATAGGAATGCAAAACCCAGTTTAGGCAGGTCAGAAGGAGGTCACTTGCAGGTCAGATGCAACTGTCAATTAATTTATAATGATCTCAGAAGTGTCTTAAACTGATGTCAAACCGATGCAATCAACACAAGCCCAAAGCCCGTCTACACAGGCCCTTGAAAATAAGTTGTATAGAAAGGTTCAGAGCTTAACAACAAGATGTGGCACTCAATCCATATAGGTGATGTAACTATCTTGGTATGGGAGGGACTAAATAAAACTTCCTCCACGAATACTCTATTCATTATAATAAGGATAATGCTTACCTTTTCCTCCTACCTCCTTTAAGGCATATTGTTTTATGTAAGGCTACAAAGAAACATTTAGCTAACTTGTGCAGTGTCAGGGGGTGATTTCATATTATAAAATGCAATGGTATCACTTTCATTCACTCTACTGCGCTACAGTAACACACAAGTTATGTGAAGATAGTAGCAGTTACTATGTCCACAATCATAAATGAACAGGAAGTGATGTAGAGCACTTCCTGTTTATTCATAACTGAGGACACAGTAAGAATACTATCGCTGAGTGTTTGTATACCGCCCTCCATCCTTACTCGCCTGTCACAGGAGGCTGAGCCGGAGGTGCGAGGAGGAGAGCACAGTCAGCTGTGTCACATGAAGCTGAGCTCTCCTCCCGTACTGCCCACTCAGCCTTCTGTGAAACCGTTGACACCGCTCTCCTCCCTGCACCACTGGTTCAGCCTCCTTTGATAGCTGTCTCGTCCCCGCACTGCTCTCCATCCTGATTTGCTTCTCACAGGAGCGGAGTGGTGTGGGAGGAGAGCTCAGCCTCCTGCGACAGCACTCTCCTCCCCACCCCACTCGGCCTCCTGAAAGTTTCTCTCCTCACTGCTGGGCACTGCTCTGTGTCCCCACCGATCCCCGCAGCATCTGCCAACAAATGTGCACTTGCTGAAAATTCAGTGCATCCCTACTTGTAACATTAAAGCATTTCAATGTTTTAAGGTTAGCACCTCTTGTCAGAATGTTATTACTGTATGTGTCTCCTCTATCTTTTGGTCCTGTTGACCATTTTCTCAGGTACAAAGAGTGATGTAAAATCTAAAATGTTTAAGACTCCTGCAGTGTTTCTGGGAAAGGAATTGAAGGAAAATCTCCCCAATGAGAAACACACAGCAAAAGGCTGAAAGGGGTTTGACCATTTTATACTATATCCAAAAATTAGATAAAGTTTTGGCTCTACATAAACTTTATAGGACAGTCCAGGAGTATTTTAAAAACAGACTTAAAGTGACATTAAAGTCACATCCCCCCATGCTGCTTTAAGGACTTACATTAAATGATGCCTCTTGATCCGATCATCTTTTTCTTTCGAGTGGTTTTCAGGAGTCCCTCCAGCGCTGGTGCTGGTCTATGATCCAGCGCTGACTGCTGTGTCTTCTTTGTCCCATGGTGTCTGTGCATATGCACGCTGCCAGGCTGCGTGCATTGACTTACCCTATGTCTCTCTACTTCCCACGGCCAAAGATCTCTACTGCGCATGCGCCCGCCCCATGATCCTTCATGGCCGCTTAAGATTCTTCAGATCTTCAGGCGGAAGCAAGTGGTGGAGACAGAGGTAAGTAATAACCTGTTTGGTAACTTTTTAATTTTTTTATGTTTTTGCATATGACGGGCTTGCTAGCAGTAGATATATGCAAAAAAAAAAAAAGGTTCAATTCTGAAGCCTCCAAAGAGCAAATCCCTCCAAAGTGAGGGAAATGCCTGGTGGTCAGAAGGGTCAATAGAATTAGTGTCCCACGTGGAAGATTTCCCATCTGTTTCTGTACTGATGACAGCCCCCAAATTTTTTTTTTTCACTTACAGCTTCACTGATAACAGTCACCAGGACAAACAGAGAGGGTGAATCTCCCTAACAAGGACACAAACAGTAATAAAAACCTGACAGATGTTCTAATCCCTCTCCACTCTATCCAAAACTTAAAAACAAAGTAGGCTTCAGTTGCACTTTAAGGACTGCTAGCATAGTTCCTGTCTGTTACTTCTTTTCCCTACTGTGTGTTGTTTACTTTGACAGCACTAACAGTACAGTGCAGTACATATTAGTACATGATGTTATAACTGTAAAGTTCATTATTTTATGCCGGAAAGCTTAGAGATGCTCACAGGAGGATCAAGCTTGGGAATGTGCGTAAATGAAGAAAACAGCTCAGTTGTTATTAAGAAAGTCCTTTGCTCTCAAAAGTTTTAGATATTAGATCTGCACCAAAACCTGTAACTATATTGTTAGAAAACACTACTATGACCATGATGAATGATGGATTGTGATAACTAACTGAAGAAGCCATATATGAAGTAGAAGGCCAGTTAATATATTGGTGTGAATTTGCTGGAGGAAGAGAGACGGTTCACTAAGCTTGGTAAATAGGATGAAGCATTGCTAGCTTCAATCAGCCAATCATTTACAATAATTTTTTGTTTTTTAATATCCCTAGCACATGATTTGGCATTTAAAATAAACACAGGTTCACCTTATTTACTAATATTCTCTTTGCACATTGAATACATTATTTTTAGAGTGAACATTACCTCTGCTATAGCCCTATACTCCTTTAGTAAATCAAACCAATTGTTTTTAAAATGAGGACCTGTTCTTGCCTCATACAGCATTCTTATGTCTATTATTCAAAGAGATGATAACACACAGTTACAATGTACCTGTGGTTTTCTGTACTAGTGCATACTTATTACATAAAGTACCTGTTTAACTTTCACTTAACAACACTTAAGGGTTGCCACAAAAGAGTAAGTATGATGCTACCTTCCTATTTCTCTGAATGGGATTAGATTTGATTTCATCTCATGTTACAAAGTACAAAATGCCATAAGCATCTTGTATAAAGGTACTACTTATATGTACAATAATAGGATGAATACATATACTTTGAACTTTAATAATAAAGTCAATTTGATATAAACTTGGGCACTGCATGGTATTTTGCGCCCTGGAATTATAGAAATTGAATTTCTTTCTTTAAAGTAGATCTGTACCCTAACTGGATAACATTTACTTTTCTAAAGAACTGTGTATCATAACCAATTGCTGTACACTCGATCCAGAATCGGCAACCGGCTTCCTAATGGGATGCTGATAGTGATAAAGGTGTAGCATGCCTGTGCAATTTGTGTTGGCACAGCTGCTTGTTGTCTCCATTAGGGGCATATGTGATATGATGACTACATTGGAGAACAATTGAGAAACAGTTGTTACCCTATGATAGGAAGTAATTAAACATTCATGGAAAGGTCACCAGCTATTCCTTTAATTATGTTTTAAACATATTTAAACCTTTTTTGGAATTAAATGTACCTGCTTACGTTTAAAAAGGTTTTATTGATTGGGTTTACATCTACCTTAAATGTCAACAGCAATGAAGTACCTTTAATGTTTCCCTTTTTTAAGTACAAAACAGGCAGCACATATAAGGCATTAAATGGTATGCCCATAAATATGTTTTCTACTCCAGTTTACACAAATCAAGTTGCTGTCCTGCTGTAAAATGAACCCTTTTTAAGCTTAAAAGATACCGGTGGCAGCTTTCTATATGCAATGGCAAAACACTATAAAATGTGGGCAGTAGCAACATGGCTACCAAATAATGGTGATGGTGTCCTTTTGCCCTGTTTAAGTTACCAAGATGTTATTCAGACCATACGTACAGCATTATGTAACAGACTGATCATAGTTCTTTTTGCTGATCAATTTAGACATATTTACTTTTATCTTTCAAAATGTGATCTTCAGCATACATGGCATAATACATCTATTGAATCTGATCAGCTTGTGAAAAAGATATTCAAACAATATCTTCTGTGATAAAACATGAATTATTGGTCATTAAGATTGATTAAAATGTTGATTAAAAGATCAGTTAAACTTATCACTTACAATTGTAGTATAATTGATCAGGTTCGGTGAACAATCGCTGACATAAACAGCCTTGCTTTCTGTTCTGACTCTGGTGTTCTAATTCGAGTGGGCCTTTTGCTGTCCCATGTTTTATCTCCATTAGGGGCATATGTGATATGATGACTACATTGGGGAACAATTGAGAAACAGTTGTTACCCTATAATAGGAAGTAATTAAACATTCATGGAAAGGTCACCAGCTATTCCTTTTAATTATGTTTTAAACATATTTAAACCTTTTTTTCTAAAGACCTTCCAAGTACAAGAACAATAACTGTAGATCTGCCAGAAATACATTCAGCTCAAAATGTCCTCTTGTGAAATGACAACATATGTATTTTTTTGTGGACTGGAATTTCGAAAATTGTTTTCTGCTCTGCATAGTTGTCTGTTGTCAAACTACTGAATCCCTCTCATTCTCCTCATTTCCACAGAATAGGGATTCATTGTTCTGTAGTCAAATGGGAGGACTACTTGAGATAGCGCAGGGAGTGTGAACACAACACAGGGCAGCTCTGAATTTCTGATAGAAATAATATACATTTTAATGAACTTAACAAACAGCTAAAACAAAACACTTTCAATAGTATATTTAACAGACCAGAAAAGAGCAAGTATGAGTCATTGTTAGTGTTTACATACACTACATACACAAACATTAGATAACAGTTCGGAATTTATACAGCAATTAAAGGGTATATCAAGGAACAATTGTAATCTATATAACTGTGATCTCTAGGTTTAATACCACAACCCTCCTACCCCAACACCCACACAACCATTTCATCTTTTAGATTTTACCATGCTTCCAAGAGGCCAAACTTTGGACCAGTAAATACTGGCAAGCACAGCAAGAGGGGCTAATGCTGTAGTTTAGGAGGGGGCTTCAAGAGCTGAAGGCTTGGCTATACATGTAATAGACATAAGCAAAAAGGTATTTTTTTCCAATTAATCATTACCTAGCTATTTCCACATCATTAATTCATATGAGTTCCTCTTTGTGTTGCTGTTTCTACATTGTTAACATATTAGTATCAGATGCATTCCTCAGACTTTCATGTCTTGCTTTATCCCCACAAAGACATAATTCCTGTCATTGATGATCATCTAAAAATTGTAGCAAGTCCTTTGCTGTTGTCACCTTTCTGCCCCTTTGTTCTGATAATCCTCTTCTCAATATCCTCTGAACTCTTGCTAATTCCTTTGATATATTTATTGAAGTAGCTGAGGCTTTAAGCTACACTAATCATAGACACCAGTGTTAGGTTAGTGTGATAAGTGTGCCTGAAGGAGGTATAAATAAAATATATGTACACTCTGTAATAAAATATATCACGCTTCATTAGCTGAGTACTATAAAACATAAACAAGGACATGTATACTGTTTCTTTTTTATAAGTGAAGAGCAATTTTTCTGCGGAGGTTGCTAAATGAGCCATGCTTTCAGTACAGAGGATAATCATGAAAATATGTTTTTTAATTGTGTAAAGAGATGCAACATGAAACACGTATGTGTATTGTATCATCTAATGGTGCGATCAGCTGAAGCATGATCATATATTACAGCACTATCACATTTCTGCTCTTATGCCCAGGCTTCTCATAATGGCCCATGATGGATTTCACACATGAAAGATCCCAGCAACAATAAAGTGACTTTTATTAGCCGGGAAGTGATGATCTGTTGTATGGCAGCTTCACAGAAAAGAAAATATATACAGATTCCGGCTCCTTGCTCGTGTAAATAAAGCAGAATTCACAGCATGGCAATATCACAGAAAGAATAACACATAAATCTGAATAGGAAATGCCGTCTGCAAAATAATCTTGGCAATACATTTGCTACAATTTAAAACTCAAGGCAAATGTCAGAAATATCTTCTAATTGGAAACAACTTTTACATTTTAAATGTAATTTCTTGTACTTATTTATAACTTCCCATGATCCCCTGATCACAAGCAGACTAGAAGTACTGGCACTTGTTGCTGAAATGAGACAGAGAGCAGGATTGAGCAACACTACCTGTGCTCTGTAGACATTTTCATTCATACTGTCCTGGGTTTTATCAATGGGTCTCTTCAGACTCCACTTTAATACATTCTGCTGGCGGTGCTCAGTTGTGTTCAGTTTCCTCCTATAAAAACCTTGTGTATTCATAGTCATTGCAAAATGCTGAGCAATGCAAAGGGATAGGAGAAGAACCACCATACTACTGTATACCTAAAGCAGTGCAGAAAGTGAGGGTCCACTTTAAGCAAAAAAAAAATAGGCACCACCCTGTTTTTAATGTGTGATTGGACAGTAAAGGAACAGCAGCGGACTGGCCACCTCTTTGATCTCTCCTACTGTTAGCATGTTCCTTGTCAGCACATTTTATTTCCTCCATAGCAACGTATCAAATAGAAGTTGTCTGTTATATTATCAATAGATAATATGATTGGTTAAACAATACTATTGTGTCTCCAGTACCCCCACCTCTACAAAAAATGTTTCTTAGCATGGGTTTCCAGATTGGGGTCTAATCTGAATTTCCTTTGCAATAAATTAGTTTGTTTAAAAGGAGCATGTCAGTTGAAAAGCCTTTTGAGAATGCTTGTTAACCTACAGACAGATCATTTTTGCCCATATGACAGATTTATTTCCCTGTGTCTGGATAATGCAGAAATCCCCTTACCTTAAACCATCATTGCTCAGAACTCAGTGTTCAATTTCTGCTGCTGGATTTCTTTTAAATGTTAATTTTTCACATACGTAGTGAAGCGTGCACTGATCATTATGCTAACTAGTGACTGTTTCTTCACCTTAGGATGTTCCCAAGACACCTCTCTGGTACTTTTAGCAAGGTCCAGAATGGAAAAGGTTCATGCATTCACATGCAAATGATGCTAAGTGAGCACTCCTGGTTTATTAGAATTTTTGAAAATAGTATTTTATTTAGCAAGGCTGAGGTTTGCTTAAAGTCTTATGGGAATTTTGCTAATGTGGTGTAGAAACTACAACTACTTTCATTCTCTTTTTATAGAAAGGAAATGCTACTTGCTTTTTCTCCTTTTTCCTGTTTTCGTTAATAACAATATTTAAATTTTTATGTTTTTTTTCCTGACTAGATTATTTCTACATGAGGTATGCCCTAATATGTCCCAAACCTGTGTACACCATTTCAAGCCTTCCATCTTGTACATTTAGACCTTTCATATGCCCCAGTTTTTATAGTACAGTAGTGATTGGCTGATGCTGAATGGCTTGTGCTTTGCAAAATGGTTGTAGTTGGGTTCCTATGGTGAGGCTGAACAGGTAGCATTGACTTGGAACCATCACATGAGATGGTGAAGTTCACTGAAAACAGTTTAGGTTTAATTTCCTTAACTACCTTTATATGAAGTGCTAAGAACTCTTTGGATTAGTTGTTTACATTTAGAATCTGTCATTATTTGTAAAATGTTTATTTTACTACTGTTTTGGAAAATGCAGGTATAATGCTCACTATTAAAATAGTGAATCCAGCAACTAGCATCATTCTAGAATCGTGACACTCTGACACTTCCTGGATGCCTTTGTCTTCCTGCTGCTCCCTGGGTTTCACCACCCAAATGTTATGTCACTAGTGTCCCTTCCAGAGCTAGAACAGGGAAACAGTAAAATACTGGCTAAATAGAGGAGCCAAATCAGGCAGCAAGGAGACACAGGCATTCAAGACACCGAGAAGTGTCAGTCTGTGAAGATTTTATCACTGCCTCTAACTCAGCAAGATAGTAAAAGTTGTATTCATTGGAGGTGCTAATGGTAAGTAAGTGATAACAGTATCTCTTTAAAAACTCAAAGATCATATTCCATCAGTTGTCCCTGTAACATATGTTCCATTTGGAGAAATTCCCCTCACCTCTTGTACTGGGGACATCTTTACTATTTGGAATTTTTTGTCTCTTACTTTTCTGGTGACAATGGTTATTAGCACAAATATGTAACTCCCCCAATAGGAACGCAGACAGTGATAAAAACTTGGCAAAGGGTCTTCCCTTTCCCAACTCTATCCAAAACGAAAAAAAAAACTGTTTTGCCTAGAGGTACAATGTAATAATCTGTTACAAGGTATGAACATCGGAGGACATCAGGTCCCTCAGGGTCCACAGTCTAATCAGGTTGCATCCACAGAAAATATATACAATTCTAAAGCTCGACTGTATTCTTCTGGAACCTGTTCTTTGATTCACCTACAGACAGCATGCCATTCAGGCCTGTGGTCTTGTCAGGTGGGTGAAAATAAAACAAGAGAGAGAGTGAGACCTCCTCATTATGTTCGGGCATGTGAGTTAAAAACTTTGTCATATAGAGATTTTGTTGCCAAACGTCCACAAGAGACCTTAAAAAGGGACTTGGAAATAAAACCTGTATACAACCACAGAAAACAGAGCTCTTCACTAATATACACTTCAAATATTGCCTAATAATAAATATGAGGGTCCATTTGATTTTATCTTGTTATTTTCCCCCCAAAGGATATTAATATTATGCTGCTTTTAGAGTTCATATTATCTTGTTTTGTTTTGACCATTGTAGAATTTAATATATTATGTGAATGTGTGGTAATTGATTCTCCCTAAAATCTGAAGGGAGAGGGGTATCTGCGGTTTAAAGTCCTTGTGACCTGGTTTCAACTTAACATACCAATAATATGGCTGCTGCCTCTTAGTCTATTGTCTCAATTTCCAGCAGTCTTCTAAAACTTGGAAGCATTCTTCCCTGGTAACATTGCAGCCGTTTCTAATGTGATAATTTGCATAATTTTCTAACACTGTAGTTCATATTACAGTGTGTAAAGGGGTTTTCTTCAGCAGTTTAAAAATGAAAGTATTTACCTTGACTGCATATAACATTAATGTATACAGTCTTGTATGACAGTATATTGTTTCTGCAGAACTGCTCAGTTAAGACATATAAACATGTTTTAGTCTGTGTTGTCAGTCAAATTTCTTTGTATGCTTGTTTAAACTAAGGTGAGTACCATTCTTACTGCTTGGTAAATATAAAACAAATTATCTCTGTCATACTGCTAGGGCTGTTGGTCTAACAATTTCAAATATATGCTTGTGAACATACATGTTGGAATGTTGTGAAATATTGACACATTTTACTTAGGATTACTTAAAGAGGTCCATTTTTATTACATAAAGATGCGTAAACAGCACCGAATACACACCAGGCAGCACCTGCTTAAAGGGGTGAAGTGTCTATGCTTATGCAGCAACTTTATATGTACCACACTGTTTGTGGGGTGGTGACATCACTATCACAAAACCTGAAGAGCTTATTATCAGGACATCATTGATTTTCTCACCAACTGATGGCAGTTTCAAAAGAGGCAGATCAGGGTGTGTCAAAAATTATCTGCACTCTGGCTGTAGAATTTATTTTAATCAGTTTTAGAAAAGACAAATACCGTATTTTGCGGTCTATAAGACGCTCCGGATGATAGGACACAGGGCTTCTGTGACAGAAATCACTGAAGCTGCAGTTAGTGACCGCTGAGACTGGTGGCACTGTCTCAGTAATCACACAGAGCAGACGAAGAACGACGTTCTTCATCTGCTCAAGGGGCTCTATGGTGAGCTACTATGGGGGACCACGGTGGGGGGCGGACACGATTGCCGCCGCCGCTCGTTTAATACAAGGGATCTAATTAGATCCCTTGTATTAAACGAGCAGCGGCTCCCACTGTACATTCAGCTTGTCAGGGCTGAATGTACAAAAAGAAACTACTCGCCCAGCGCCCAAAACTGCATGTCCCAGGCTTTTGGCGATAGGTATTTGCTCCATAAGATGCAAGCACATTTTCCCCCTCCTTTTGGGGGAAAAAAGTGCGTCTTATGGAGCGAAAAATACGGTACATCATTTTTCGACATAATCTACTTGCTATTCAATTCGTCCATCTGTCAACAAGCTTTCGTATTCCCTCATTAAAAAATGTTTTAGGCTGAGCTGCAAGCCACAATTGCACTGCTGACTTCACTTCTTCATCAGAGGTGAATCTTCATCCCCGTAGGGCTGCATTCAGGGGGCCAAAGCCACATAATCCACTGTCACTCATCTATTCGACAGAATCATTTCAAGTGTATGCTCAGTGTTGTCATCTGCCGTGGATGTGGACAGGCGCCCGCCTCCTTCATGATTAACACTTGTGCGACTTGATGGCTAACAACTTGCTTGAACTTCTCTAATCCATTCATACACACTTCTTCGCACCAAAAAACTTTTTCCATACTGTGTACAAAAGTATTCGATTAATAACAGCACCAGGCACACCCCCAGACCACAAAAAATGAATCACTGCATGTTGCTCTTCTTTCGTGCAAATCATGTGGGGTATCCATTTTTTCTCGCACTGCAATTACAAACGAACTGACATAACACATTCACACCTGCACAGCAGTGACTGGGGAGACAGTAGCCTTGAACGGAAAGCACTGATAAGACAGTGTGGCCAACAGAAATTTTTATATAACTGGAGTGCGGGTCATTTTTCACTCACATATATTTTTCACTGATTACTGCCACACCTGTTCGCAATCAAGAAATCACTTAAATAAGACTTGACTGACAAAGTGAAGTAGACCAAAAGATTCTCAAAAGCTACACATCATGCCGAGATCCAAAGAAATCCAGAACAAATGACAAAGAAAGTAATTGAGATCTATCAGTCTGGAAAAGGCTATAAAGCCATTTAAAAACTGCATGTTGTGTTTACTTGTGTTATCTTTGACTAATATTTAAATTTGTTTGATGATCTGAAACATTAAAGTGTGACAAACGTGCAAAACAATGAAAAATCAGGAAGGGGGCCAACACTTTTTCACACAAATGTATATTTATATAATGTGTGTGTATGCGTGTGTAGGTCTGGGAACAGTAATAATCTTTATTTAGTAGCCTGTTAAATGGAGCTCATACTGAAACCACTATTGAACTATTGGGGTTGATTTACTAACCTTATAAACACGCCACGGACAAGTATACACCTCTGTAGTGTATTCCCTCCCAGCATGATCTATTGGTGGAATCTAGACACCTTTTGTAGTGCGTACACACCCATCAGGTGTGTTGTGCAAAGCCCTGCATGAATTGCAAGGTGATGTTGTGTAAATTAGCTCTACATTGTGTTGCTTGCGTTGATGAATGCAGGAATGTAAATGCATGAGCTAACCATTTTTGTCTAAACTGTGAAGCAGCATTATATGTGCATGATTTTTCCATATATGGCATTAGTGGAAATATGCTTTTAGAGACTTTTTGGTTGATAAATACGTTTTGCTGTGTAAAAATCACACGCACCTAGTGCGTGCGTGTGTTTAGGTTAGTAAATCACCCCCATTGAGTCATTGATTACAATAAGTGTGTTTCTTTCTGAGAGACACACTTTCAGCATCATCCACTAGAAAAAGAGTTTATTTTGGTGAGCCGCAACAGAGAATCTTTATCCTGTCTTTAACTAGTTGCTGAATAACGCTCATGGCTTAGATTCTCTTTATTGCATTTGTTCTGCTTTATCTAGCTGTTGGATGAAGCTTATCACATTTCAGACTGTACACAGCCAAGTTATAACATACTTTACATGCTTCCCTAGATCTTGAAGATAGACATTCCTCCGAAATTTTTTTTTCTGTTGACAGAGTAACTCTTCCCATGACCTATACATGAGTATATTTTCATCACCAGTATATATTTGGTGCTAAATCTCATTGCACAGGATGCTTTAGAGTAACAACAACTGTACCTAAAAATCTAACACCGTCTTTTAACCCAATCTCTTCATCTCAACCTATCTCCCATTACCAACTGTAACCCTAAGCCTAATACCTAATCCCTAAACCCTAATCCAAAACGTATCCCTCGCCCTATCCCCTTGTTACTATAAAAATTATATAAAGGTACAGCATGCCAAGAAAGTGCCAAAAGCCCAAAATGACCACACCAGTTACAGATGATCATTTGTAGGATATGAGAGCTTTCTGCACATGCCAAGACACTTGGCAAAAAGTTGGTGGGCACTTTGCCTGACACTTCAGGTAGATCCTCAACTGAAACAGGATTTTGTAGCTGTAAAGGAATAGAGCAAGGGAGAGAGATGCTGCCTCGGTGGTTGGATTGTCTTACAAACCTTGCAGCAACAAGCAACCACTTTACTAAAGGTTCAGGTCATAAGGTCCAGCACTAAAACCCAAAAGGGTGTTTTCTTTCTTTCTTTCTTTATTTATTTATTTATTTATTGCATAATTCTGTTTTACAGATCATTTGAATGTAATGTTCTTTCATTCATTGCAGAAAAATATTTTGTGCTTAATAAAATATTTTGCTTTTTAAGTACTGTCTTTTTATGAAGTGTGAGTATAATAGACAGGTTTATCCCATCCTAGAATAAATTGCCCAAATATCATGGTACAGTAATTGGTATCAGGATGATTGAGGTCTCATTGAAGTTACTTGAAACTGTACAACACTGGTTCTCTTCACTGAAGTTGTGGTTGTTCAGTGAGGAGGTTGTACTTGAAAAAAAATGCATGTTAAGTTAAACTTACGGATTGTTTCTGTAAATGTCAATGAGCATTATGTCTTCTGGAAATGATGGGTTATAATATCCTCATATTTTGTGTTTTTAATTTTTTTACAAAATAGGCCAAAATGTTTGAACAACAACCTTGATAAAGAGAGTTGCCATTTTGTGTTAATGCACAATCAGAATGAGTTATCTACTGCTCAATATGATTTTAAAACACTTTTATGTGAACTGTTTTTCATTGAAAATAATTATTTTTTTAACTGTCTTCAACTGGTATTGTGGTTCTGGAACCCTTGCCAGACTGCATTGTTGTGTTGGCAACCTTTCTTTCCATTTCTGCTTTTAGGAAACACAGCTTGGTCATCAGGTCCCCAGCCTGTGATTGGGCAATCAAGGAGAAGTAGCAGGCTAAAAATAGTACAACACTGCTTTCTTCTCCTGTAAGCATGTTCAAACTGTTGACTGTTGAATAGTGATGAGCTTGTCCTGGAAGGGAGCTTTTTCCACTGTTGCCTACATCTGCATGTTAGCCGGGGCAGGATGCTGTGACACCATTGACCTTATATTGCCATATGGCTATATTTGGTCAATGACATTAACCTAATATGGTCATGTGGCTATATAATGCCAAAGATGTCAGCACAAGCATTCTGTCCCTTTGCCTATGTGTAGCTGCAGGTTAGGAAATGCCTCAGGCTGCAGCTGATTGGGTGGGTGGCCCCATGTTCCTTCTGGGTTCAGAGGAGCTCAAGTTAAGACCAGGTTGGGTCCCAACTTGAGCTTATCTCTATTGACTACTCGAATTGTGCAAAGCAATAGAGCTTTGGTTAATTCGTATCACTGCTCCTTGACAAACCTTTAAGATCACAGAGCTTACAAATCTCTGGATAGTCATTATTGGGGATATAGTTCCAATAACAATAGCTAACCACATTTTGAACTGCTTTTTTTGGCTTGAGAGAAGTATTTGAAAAATACACTTTGTTCAAAATTCCCAAACGTTTATGACTTAAGGACTTAATTATGCTCTTTCTTAACAGGGTTATTTGTTGTGGTTAATTGAAGGGAAATATTGTAACCTAATTTATGTTTCACTTCCTTTGGGTCTCCTTTGTGTCCTATTGCTGTAGGGTAATGGCATACGACTATCTCATTTGCCAAAACAGATTTTTAATCTTCACAATATTTTATGTTTTCCTTTTAATTCATTGACCTTATTTGCTCTGGAAAACCTCAGGAAATGTGACCCCTTCCTGTTATTGCAAAGAGTTTTTATGAAATTCAGTGCTTCTCATCATCACTGTTTACAGTACAGTGTTACACTTCATAAAATGCCTAATTTAGTATTCACAATAAAAAGTAATCCCGATTTATCAGCATCTGACATAGGAATGCTTCCACAGTCACCAATTAGATTTAGGCTTACAAATGTGAGAGACACGTCTGTGACCTTTACATATCTGAGATCTGTTGTGCATTTTTATTAATAAAGTTCTGCTTTTGGGTAAAAAGTTCACATTTAATGTAATGTATAAAAAGGATACTTTTTTAGGGTTTTTGGATGATAGAAATGGTCAACTGCAATGTATGCATGCATAGTTTGCAAATTTGTAGGTGAAAAATCAATTTTTAGTAATAATCATGAAATTAATACCTAAGTCATATATGCTGGGGGTTTGAGCAGAATTAGCCGGTGGAGAGTGGACAGCAGGAGCTGTAAGAACAGTTGCAGCCTTATGCAGAGATACTGGCTGTTTAATGTTTATTTTCTACATACCTGGAAACATACTCCATTGCAAATTTTTATTTCCAAGTTGAGCCAAGACTATAGTTCTTCTGTCGGGTGGAGATTACTCTACCTGACAGTCCCTGTTTCTTTCAGTGCTGGTGTGGGTGTTCCAGCACCCAGCACATTGTGGCCACCCATGTCACTGGTGGCTACACTGGGATACCCTCTAAGTAATGGGTATTCTATGGGTATCCAACGCACTAAATACACTTGTAACGCTGCTGTGCTTTACAAAAGTGTGTTTCTCCAACTGCTAGGTGAAATGTGTCAGAACCTCTTGAAATTTGGTTATTTGTTTGACTGTTGTTGACTTATCCAAAACAGAATGAATGAAAGAGAATTTGACGGAAAAGTAAAATTACTCATATGAGAAGCTCCTGTTACAAACTGATATTAGTTGCACCCTAGAAATAATGCATTCTCGGAATTCAATGGTTTTTTCCTTGTTATGCTGTGCTCACATATGACAATGATCATAGAATTGTAGCTATACAATCAGATACTGCAGTACATGATAAAAGCCAAGAGAAATATTTATAATAAAGTATGCATCTGAATAAAATGCATGAGCACATGAGTAGGATGTATAATTTTCCAGGGCAAAGAGATGGAGAGTCACATTAAGATTCTGGGAGACTTCTTCCGGACAGAGAAAATATGTAGTAAATTGTTAAATCTTCTCCAGACTACATCTATAATATCATAAAGCTACTCCCAGAAGAGAGACCACAATGGGCATAATCATTTGTAGGAGCTTTGCTCGAAATTTAGAGTTTTCAAGGATTCAGTCCACTCCAAACATTTGTTTAAGGTCTTGTGCCCACTTTTATTCTGCAACTAAAGTTCCTACACACGAGGACTGCCCTGGCTGAAGTTTTCGTCAGCATCACACTGTCAACACAACAATTAAGCCTCCTGGCCATTTGCCCATCTTGGACTGTACAGGCTTTCTGCCCATTGGAGCACTGTCTATCTCTGTACAAGACAGTGTCCCACTCTCTTGTCATCAGACGACAGTCTGCTGAATGCACCTGTCCCTAAAGCTGGGTATACACTAGTGGATAGTTTCAGCTTTTAGACTAAATTAATAAAACAGATTCCCCCCTCCTAGCTAAACAATGTGGATTGAAGAAATCATCTGCTGTAGCTATTGGCCCCTTTGGCCATCAGAAAACCTAAACTGTAACTGCATTAGATGCAGGCACTCTTTGATCGTCAATTTTCTGCCTGGCTTATTCGATTTTTGGCGGAAGACAGGGCCACCTACTGAGTGAATTTTGACCTAGACACCAACTACATGTTTCCACACACACACACACATAAGCTGATTCCTGTAGTACAATTTTTCTGGGGAGGGAGGGGTCCTGACCATACTGACTGCCTTTTGTGGAGCAACACCCAATCAGTCTCACACATGGTCAGGGTTTCCTTGCATGCTAAACCAAGCTTAATCTGCACCGTTATCCACTAAAAGATTGTCAGTCTGTCACAATAAAAAATGTTGTTCCAAATAGAAAACATATATACTAATAGCAATACTATGCATTATTTAATTAGTGATTTTGCAAAGCAAAATCTATGCGTTTACTTTGCATCCCCTCGTGTAGTGTGCATTACTTGTTGAGGATTAGCATTTTCTGCAACATCCACATTTATGAAATGTCTGCCACTTGGCTTCATCACTTCAAACTGGCATCAATGTTCACCATGTATGTTACAAACTAACTATACAATTGCTGTACAATCAACATCAGATCTTCCAAACTATGTAATATACAGACCGACCTAAACTTTCCTATCAATTTGTATTCAGTCAAGCAGACCCTTGCACTACATAGGGGTCTATTCACTAAGCTGATGTAGGCAGCCAAGTGAAAGACCGACCTGAAGTGAAGTGAGCCGAACGCTGTTCGGCTATTCACTTCAGGCTGGTACGGCTGATTTCAGCCGTATATCGGCTGAAATCAGCCGTACATCGGGTGTATATATAAAGCTAACCAGCTAAATTACTCTCATTTTTGACAACATTTGTCATGTATACCTGGCTGTCTCCATATTTGCCTTTATCCTTATTTTCTTTAAATGGCCCTACATTTGAAGCCCAACAACATTTTCAGTTTAAATCAGCTAAATACATTCCAGGTGCATATAAACAAAAGGTGTGCAAAGGTGTGTATTCTAATTACTTCTTTTGTATGAATCAATGATAGGCCCTTTTAATCAGGAAAGCAACCAGTTTAAACATTAAAGCCATTCAGATTGCTCTTTAGCTGCTTTTTAATAAAGTTCTAGCATTAATTAAAATGCGAAAACAGCTACACTAGCTTTTCTCCTGATACAGAACAAGTCCCAAATATTGTCGTGTTTTCTTAAGTCTCTGTTTGTTCTCTGCTGTTGCATGCATTTTCCTGGCACCATTAATTATAGTAATTTCCAGATCCATGACCTTTTCAGAGAACTAGATGACTAAGTCTCCGTCTTTTTGAAATCATGCTCCGTTAAAGCTTGCTCCTAATTAGAAAAACGCATTTCAAGTAGCAATCATTCAAATCTACCCATAATCTTCTGTTCCCGAAGGGCTCACATGTTTTTTCTTTCTTTAAATCCATATAAAAATGCATCACATACTCTAAAAACCTAATTGATTACATTTTCTATTTTAAAATTAAAACAGTGGTTATGTTTAAATTTGTAATTTGAGCATAGTGAGTAAATTATACCAATCAAGCATTTACATTGTTAATGTCCTTCTCGGATACTGTTTTTTTTTCCTGCAAAATGCGCGGCAAACGCGCATGTTCTATACGCTTAGGTGTGAACCCAGCCTTATTTGTATTTATTTACTGGTGCTGATCATATATTGTTTTTTTTAATAACATGCAAAGCATTTTGCAGAAGCAGTTTAATCATAAGGCTAATTTCAGCACTAAGGTAATAACAGTGCTGAACAGTGCAGGCACTTTGTGGTGCCTGTTGATATCTGCATTAAGCTGGCTATACATACCAAGATTTCTTTCAACAGTGTTGGATGAAGGAATCTTCCCTGTTTTGAGATTCTCAGCTGCTGAAAACCTGAAAAGTGACTCTTGTAGAATAATCTAGATCACTGCCTTATGTGCTGATAGTATAATCAATGTTTATTAAATGCATATGCAAGGCACTTTAACAGCAAATAGGAAAGTGCCAAATTGTCTACATCTCAGGTTATGGTTATAATATATTGACCATTTATGCAAAAAAAGCTGCTTAACATTTGACCTACCCTTCATTAGCACCAGCCAAACCCACTTATGCAACCCTCTAGACATCAAAAACTCTGTACATTTCGATAAGACCGTGACTGAGATAAAGGGGGTGATTTACTAACCTAAACACACGCACGCCCTTGGTGCGTGTGATTTTTACACAGCAAAATGTATTTATCAACCAAAAAGTCTCTAAAAGCATATTTCCACTAATGCCATATATGGAAAAATCATGCACATGATGCATATATAATGCTGCTTCACAGTTTAGACAAAAATGGTTAGCTCATGCATTTACAGTCCTGCATTCATCAATGCAAGCAACACAATGTAGAGCTAATTTACACAACATCACCTTACAATTCATGCAGGGCTTTGCACAACACACCTGCTGGGTGTGTACACACTACAAAGGTGTCTAGATTCCACCAATAGATCATGCTGGGAGGGAACACACTACAGAGGTGTATACTTGTTCGTGGCATGTTTATACGGTTAGTAAATCAACCCCAAAGTCTTATTATTTAGCCATAACAAGCTCACTTTGAGCAAGATAACACAGAATCTCTATTACCTGTTCTCACATAACAAACTATACTTTCACATGTCCACTCATTCTTGATTATTAACTCTCTACAAGGTTGTAGGAGCTGGGGGAACAAGACCATAACCACCAGGCTAGTAGCCTGACTGAAGCAATGTTCAGAATTCCTCAACACAACAATTTTACATCCGGCTCCATCGACAAAAGGAGCTGGGTGGTACTGAAAGGGTACAAATCTTGACCCATTCAGCAGGAGTTGGGAAAAACCTTAGACTTAAGATCAATCCCTGTGTCCCTAGGATGCATCCCGGCTCCAAAGCCAAAGCTGTACACAGGGCCTTGGTTTCACTCCAAGTTGACATCAAGCCCCACCTTTCCTTTACTTTAAGCCCCACCAGTACCATTCTGCTGTCAAATGCTAGTTCATCTACTAGCCACTAAAGCATCTAATAATTGAATGACAGGGAGTGGGGTTTACTGCCAGGAGGAGGCAGGGCACTTTTTTTTATCTTGAGAAGTTTAGGCCTTTTGTCCAGCCCAGACCATATATGATCATTTAAAAATATGCAATGTAACGTTAGGGCAAAGCTGACTGGTTATCATGTGAATGTCATGTTTAGGTAGGCCTTGCACTACATTGTTTATAAATATATATTAAGTATGTTGTGCAATCAGATTTTAACATATGGAAATATTTAGATTTACTAGCAACTATGTAGTGCTTTTGCTTACCTAAATAGTCCATTCAATTGATACCTAGTCAAGTAGGCCTTGCACTACATAGTTGTTAGAAAATATGAAGAACATTTTAAATTAGATTGTACTATTTGTAGCAAGCATACAGTATTAGTGTGGCTTTATAGCCCGTCACTGAAAATAATTGCGTGTCTAATATTTTATCCCAGCATTTGCTTCACCAGCATGCTAAATTGTATTGTCCGACATCTATATGTAGAATATGATTGTTAAAAATGCAATATTTCACAGAAAATAAAAATGTGAAAAGATTATAAAAATAACTTGCAACTTTTAAGGAATTAACACTGCTACTTGCTGAAACTGCATGACGGTTTTCCTTTGTATACTGCCAGAATATAGCAATTTGATAGAAAAAGTGACTGATTCAAATACTGTACAACAGTGGAAAAAGCAAGGCAATGTAGGAAAATGTAACATGTAATTAGTATCAATATCAACTTATCAAAATACCAGTGTTTGATTATACATACAAGATGTTATTCTGGACAGAATAATTTTAAGAACGTTGTAGCCGAGCTTTCCACGTAAGTGCTCAATACATATGTTCCTCCTAGATTTTTAGGATTTATTTTATTAAAGTAGCAGTAGATGTATTTGTATATGCCACATCATCTACATGAGATAATCTAATTATTGCCACATTTAGTCAGATTTAATTGATAATCTATTTATGTTTAGGCAACATAAACCATTTAGTCCCAGAGTTTTTTTGTGTATAAAAATATATATATATGTTGATAGTTTCCAAGCCATCACATATATAGGGAAAAAAGCACATACAATATAAGAATGCAAAAGGTTGCTTGAAACTCTAAACAACGCTATCCCATATAATAATATAAATGAGGCATTATGCCAAAAATATTTTGCAAATGCTTGTATCACAGTTTTATAATAGCATAAAGTAAATCTACATATAACCATTCAAGAAGTATATCACTGATCTTAAGAACTATACTGCAATTCTATAATCTGGAAGATCTGTAAAAAATAAGCCAAGGCAACTAGACTTTATTTTTCTTGAATTCATTTTTCTTCAAGAACAATACAGCAAGTCCAGTTGCCTTGACTTATTTTTTTACAGATATACCATGACCTGGATGAATGAGAACCTTCACAGATATTATCTGGAAGGTTATTTAGCAACCCATATTCTTCACATATAAGTTTAGATCAGAAATACGGTAATGTTTCTGGATGAAAGTACAAAACAGCATACAAAGTCGAAAGAAAAATTGTATACACAAAAGCAAATACTTACCCTACTGTACAATGACACTCATATTGGGGTTTTGGGATACACTTGATAAACAGACATCTGCCAGAGGAGTTGTCAGACAACTTTAAAGAAGAACTATGCGGTGAGTGATTTTCACTCATCCTCATAGCTCTAGCCGACCTGTGAAAATGAAACTGTCACAGGTCGACTCAGTAGATCGGGAAGTGAGCGAACACATACCGGCCCTCGCTCACTTCTCGATCCTGTCATTGCAGAGAGCCGTGACAGGGGAGGGACTGAATTCCCCCTCTCCTGTCCGATCCTAGGCTGAATGGCAGAACGGACGGGGGAGGGGGCGGGTACAGCTGGCTCTGCCTCTAGATAGACTTTTTTATTGTTACAAATAAAAGTAATATCTAGACCAGTCCCTACAGCTTGGCTCTCTCATCCTTTCACTCTTTATAAGAGGAAAATTAAAATGGCTCTTTGGGTCTGTTTATATCCTTACTGCAGCCAAGTTGATCTTTATAGTGTTATATGGAGTGGGGAAAAGTTAAAATATTTGTCACATATTTCTTTCTATCTATTATTCCTTACTTACTGTTCCACAACTGCTGTACAAGAAATGGGAGGCACAGTGATCACTAGAATGAGAAACCACAGACAGAAACATTGTTAAGTTTTAATCTTTCCTGACAGGAAGTGAGGGACACAAGTAACAAAAAGACCTAACAGACTCTAACCCTCCTACTCTATCCAAAACACAATTAAGTAGCCGTACCAGCCTGAAGTGAATAGCCGAACAGTGTTCGGCTCACTTCACTTCTGATCGGTCATTCACTCGGCTGCCCTCGGCAGCTTTGTGAATAGACCCCTTAGAGTGTTCACTTCTCCTGCATTCTCCAAACTACTTCACTTTAGTAAATTACCATGTTTTTGCTGAAATTGGGCTTCAATAATTTCCACAAAGTCCTCAAACCAGACAACTCAATTATGCAAATATCAACTTTAGCTCTAAAGTTGCATCTTCCCTCTTATGCTTCTTACTGTTGGCAAATGATGAGTAATAAGCCATAGGAGGCAGCAGTGGTGGGCCAGAGCACAACTTTGCAGCTGAAGTTGCTAATGCAAAATTAAACACATCAGTGTTCTGTGCTGCTGGGCTCTCTGTAAGCTTGCTAAAGGTTTATGCATTGCAGTCAGATCAGTTGTTTAATAGCTTTAAGCTTTAACCTTTAAGCATAGGTTCAGTTAAGGGGATCTCAAAGTGAAGCTTAAATCTATTTGTTTATTGATGAAGGTTACAAAACAATTTGAAAAGTAAGTCAAAGGGTTAAAAAAAGGATCCTTGACTAATAAATAAGCAAAAATGTTGCTTATTTTTAAAGAGATCATTAGCAAAGACCTTTTTTTAAAAGAGCTAGACATTTCTCTTGAGAGTTTCTAAGCTAAATAGGGCCTATTTAATCTGAAAAGGTTGCAGTCACACATTCCCCTCAGGCAGAGTCTTAGGAGTTTTGTGCTCGTTATTGAGTGATTATTGACAGAGTTCAGGCTAACTGACTTTACTTCTTAATTCCTAGCAAATTTTCTAAATCTGCTCTTTAATGCTGTATATAAATCACGTTTTCTAGTGAAGACACGCAGCAGATTTATAAGCAAGGCTCTAAGGTTGTATATAATAACTGCTATGTTTATAATAAAACTACCTCTGTCATGCTTATTTTTACGAGGCTGTATGATAATGATATACTGTATATATTGCCAATTGTATTATATACACATTTTTAGGTTTCGTTAAATATTAACACTTTATACTTTATTATCCTGCTTATATTTAGTTCTTTTACAAATAAACAGATACTCTTTAATATGTACCTGTCAAGAAAGAGCTCAGCGGCACTCGCATGGGTCTTGCTAGCTGGCCCAGCTTGATAAAAGTTTCAACCTCAAGTTGTTTTTATCTTTACAAACACAATTCTGTTGAGTATTGGTTATACAATATCTCATCTAATCTATTTATCAGTAGACAGCAATTAAAGACGCTTAAGCTAGTCATAGACCATAGATTTCAGATATTGGACTCAATACAATTGAAGAATTGTGAGATTTTGAATTTGAGAATTTGATAAATTATTCCCTAGGTATTTTAAATTGGCACCTACATTGTCCAAGATATTCTGGTTGCAGAGAGTATGTCATGCAAGCAAATCAGTAGCCAGAAAAAGCATAGCAATCTGTGATGTATACCAGTAAGAAGACACCTAAAGGAGTCTTATCTTCTGTGAAGTGAATAGTTATGCAAGTGACCAGCTCCCCAGTTTCCCTACATGGTTTGTGAAAGGCTTGCTTTGAAGCAAGCCTTTCAGAATCACCAGATTGTCATCTCTATGATTGGGATTCAACACATGATCTGGAACTGTCTAAAGATACTTCTGATGCCTCATATAGATCATTAACATGCATATTAAGTTATTTAGGTGACCTGCTAGGGTCTAATGTCCTTGTGCAGGCTATCAGCAAACATATCTTTCTAGCCAGAACAGAAATGTCAAGGCTGTAGATTGTATCCTTCACTCTCCTTATTAGATCATTGATAGATCAATATCTTTATTCCTGTTAAGCAACAGAAAAAACATATTACATTTAATAAAATATGTAACATAAAGCTGAGTAAACAACATTTTTCTAATATCCTAAAACTTTTGAAAACATCTTTATTAAAATTTTCATAAAACTCTAGTTACTATCTTGTAGACCTTGGTACTTCATATTTATTGTGGATCTTGTAAGATGTAGTTGCTAAGTCTGGTTATTTATTTTAATGTATTAATGCTCTTTGTTGCATTTATGTCAACCGGCTGTATCATTCAGCTTTGTTCTGGTTTTTTCTTAAAGCAAATGTAAAACCCCCAACTGGGTGATATTTAGTTTGTTAAAGCATTGTGCATCATATACACTTTCCATGCTTTTTTATTTTTGAAGTGGGGGGTTGCATCTCCTACAGCCTTTTCCAGCCATTTTTTGTCAGTATGCACTCACTTTATTTCAATTTTCACTTGATCAACCTATACATCTTAATATCTTAATCTAATGGCATAAAATTGTATTCATTAATCCATGGATTCATAGATTAATTAAAAATGTAAAACGTTTATGCCATTATGGTGAGATGTGCAGGTGAATCAAGTGCATCACCTTTGCACAATTGAAATAATATTAGTTCCCTTAGATTGGCAAATGTTTTAGAACAAATAGGATTTTATTTGGCTATATATAATTGTGGTATATGCACTCACTGCAGCAGTAGCTGCACATCATTGCAGCCAAACATGCCTGCACAATAAGCTTTGGCAACCACTGATAAATGTGACAGTGTAACTGCAATCAATCAGCTCCTCTCTTCAGTTTGTTTAGTTGAGATTTGAAAATGAAAGAGAGAAGCTGATTTGTGCTGCTCCAGATTTAGTCTGCTCCAGTTTTGATAAATTCCCTTCTATGTATTTATGGTATTTATTTTTGGCAGTCTAGTGTTTTAACCTGTTTTAAATGAAAAGTATAGTGTATTTTCAGGTAGTACATACTGTATTTTGAGTTATCTTTTTAGTGTTTGCCTTTTAAGTAATTTTTGCTGTGGCTTTCAAATTTTTAGATGTTAGCTCTTCCATTAACCATTTCCGGACCACTATACGTACATATATGGCGGCTTGCAGAAGTTGTTACACCAAAAACATAGCTGCTGCTGCAGCCATGTTCTTGGTGTCATTTTAAACTGCCAACGATTGCTGTTAAGATACAAGTGATCTGGCGTCTATTCAGCCACTGGATTGTTTGTACCGATCGGCGGCATGTGCCCCCCCTCCTCTACCACCAGCTTCCCCCTGCTCCGTTGTCCCCCGTGCAGGCCCTGGACTTGCACAGCGTGTCTCACCGCAACGATCGGAGAGAGATATGCAAGCTTTCAGCTGCAGATCTCTCCTCCAATCACTGGACCCAGAAGTGATGTGTATTACATCACTTCTGGTGTCACTGTTTACATTCCCCGGCCCTTAGAGCCAGAAAAAGAAGCAGGGGAAGCAGATCTCTACTTCCACAGCTTCCCTGGGTCCCTCTTATGTTTCCATAAAGAGGACCTGCCACACCCTATCTGCTATTAGTAGGGGTCTTCTTAGCCTCCTATGTGATCACAATAAAATTAGTGTAAACAAAATCTTTAAAAAATGCAAAAAATTGAAAAATATTTTTTAAAGTCCCCCACCCCCACGCATCAGTGCGCCTATGTGCAAAAATGAAAATTGTGCTACACATATTACATGTCGCCGCTAATGTCAGTGAGAGCAATAATTCTAGAGCCATTAATCACTGTTAGCACTAAACTGATGAGCGGTAACAGTTTTTAAAGTGCCACTATAGGAAATTTTGAATATTTAAGTTTTTGTGGCTCCACGGGCGAACGCAATTTTAAGGCTTGACATGTTTGGTATTTTTTTATTTTACCTCTGCTTTCAGAAAATATATCATTGCTTGGGGGTTTGTTTTCTAGTCAGAAATTCAGATTTTATCATGTGTGTGCAAATAGTAAGAAATTGCTCCGGACAGCAAGAGGTTAATTTGTTGTTGTCATTTATAGAATAACCATAAGTGAGAAAACACTCTTTACAATTGTTGAGATAACATATCAGGCATACAAGGAGTTAATTGTTGTCAATCGAGTCAGCGAGTGCATTGTGAGAAACTGCAGTAAAGTAGAATGCATAATGCTGTGTGGTGAGCACATATGTCTACCCCCATATACATATATAGTTACAAACTATACAGTGAATTAAATTTGTTTTCCCTTAAAATAATGAACATGTATTGTTAACATAATTTACAGCAATCTGATCTTTTGGGACATTACTATTGGCTATTTCAATTTGCAATAGCCAATAGTAAACTAGCATTGTACCCGCCCTCTGCTGCAGTTCCCCATCAGGTCCATAAGCAGAGGGACCTGATGGGGAGTCGAACTCCTTCTGCCACACCTTCTGCCACACGAAGCAAGCCAATGTACGGCTGATTTCAGCCGATGTACGGCTGATTTCAGCCGATGTACGGCTGATTTCAGCTGATGTACGGCTGAAATTACCGTACCAGCCTGAAGTGAATAGCCGAACAGTGTTCGGCTCACTTCACTTCAGATGGGTCATTCACTCGGCTGCCCTCGGCAGCTTCGTGAATTGGCCCCTATGTTTCTGTTTATCTAAAATATTATCTATAGACTATACATTCCCTTTAAATGATAGGTACTCTAGATAGGATGCAGCAACAGTGTGCACATGTAAACTTTTTGGTCACATAATGAAATTATTACTAAATGGAGAAAAATACAGTTACTATTTTATGTCCTTACTGGAGTTCCTCTTTAAATTTGTATTCCGCCTTTACATTTAACTAAATACTCAAAGTATTAAACAGAACAAAGCTTTTCCTCCTTGGATACCTAGTATTTTCATTGGAGATAAGAGACTCTATTGTGCGTGATTAACCTAAATCATCCTAAAGCTGCAGGGTTTGTGCAGCATGGAGAGGCCAAAACTCCACAAGAAAAATGACTCAAGTAAGCTCTGTGGAGTTCTAGGACAACAGCAAGCACATTGTGCCATGCATTATATAACTAGGTGTGTGTTTAAGTGCTTTCTTATTGGACACAGCAGAGATTGTTAATCGAGGCAGCATTCCTGTAATTTCATTGAACTTTCCAGGACATAATGTCATTGAAAGCCTGGCAAGCAGCCTTAGTGGATTAACAAAACCATTTGGAAATGTATAAGACAATTCATCCTTTGCTCTGATCCCCTTCTTAGCAGGTTACCAAATAATAATTATCTCTGCCCACGTCATGCTAAACTTTTTAAAGTTTTTATTACTTTAGGAAATGTTGTGCATATTAATTGCCTGTTGTGCAAGCTTGATGTTTCCAGTGGGTTTAAGATTTTAGTTGATAAAGCTGCTAAGCTAATTGTTACTTTGAATATAAAGCTACTGAATTGAAAGACATATCATTGTCATCCCCATACACTCTTATTTAAACCGAAATTAGTAAAAAAAATCTTAAACAATAACCACAATTAATGTTGTTTATTGCAAAAAGCATAGATGTTCACATAAAGGCCAAGTCACCGTTTGTTACTGATTATGTATGACCTGGTGATGTCATCACATAACCTAGTTCTGTATAACGTAACTGCAGACAGTGAGATAACGTCATGGCATAACAACTAAGATATCACTGGATCTTTAATTAAAATAGATTTCAAACTATTTGCCTCCCAAGTCTTCAGGTAGGCTTCTACTGAATTTCCCCATCCCCTTTATTTACCTCTTTCTTCAGCTCTGTATTTTAGCGCTGGTCATCACTGATTAGGAGTGTAAGTATCTGTATTTACATTCATGGTCATAGTCATTCAAAAAACATTGTTAAACTAACTCAAATAACTCAAAGTATGTGTGCTCCTCTAGTTTTTTAATATTGGTAATGGGGCAGTCTGAGCATCTGTTCCTATTGTATTTTCAGTAGTATTACTACTAAAAGAGTGTTTCAGATTAAATACTTCACATTGCTGTTTATTGCCTTTTTATTCCTTATTGAGAATGTAAAAGACTGGTCCTTTGGAGAATTTGAGGAGTTCCTTGTGGTACCTTTTGAGAAAAAAAACACTGGCTACCATCCACTGATATATAGATTATTGCACACGATATTGCATACTTATTAATCAACACTGTTTTTGTGCAACCACTCCAAGATCCCAAAAGGGCTGTTGTTGTCAAAAGTAAGGGTGGTTTGGGATAGAATTTGATTGGATTACGAGTAGAGCTTAATTTATTCATTTTTTTTAGGTATTCATTATGGTGGTAAGTGGCTCCAAATTTGGCTGTTTATCATTGCTGTGTTGATTGACACTGGCACATTGCTGTTATCCATCACTTCTGCAATAACAGACTCTTAATATTTTCATTGTTAGAGTCTGCTATTGTATATCTCCCAGAAGTGGTGCTTATATTATTATTAAAAATGCTTATTAAAGTGCACACCTACTACCTATCATGTAATGTGAGATACCCACCCTGTAACTAACAATTCTTCTGGTGCTGGACATTGGCAGGCTCCATCACTGGATGGAAGCCTTTCTAGTAACAAGGAAAAGCCATCCTGAAAGATTGCCATTAATGTGTTAGGGGCTTTATCCCATTGCAGATGAGTGGTCATTTATTCCATTTTTCATTACATGGGGGTGCTATTAAAAAAAGGTTACATTTACAGAAACGTATACTTATCCTATAAGGAAAGCTACTTTCCAGACAAATTAAATTTTTTTGCATTTTATTAAACCATTTTCTACTCTTTAAATGTCTTCATAGATGGGTATTTGTAAATATGTTAAGCTGATGATGGTAAATGACAAAGATCGCTTAATAACGAACTGCAGCAAGGCTTTTCTATTAACCACCCCGCAAACAAATTGAAGCCTCCGGAATCATTGAGGTTGATTTACTAAAGGACATTTGCACTTTGCACGGAAGTTTCCATTAGCTTATTGAATGTAGTGTAAAATCACTTTGTAAAGAATACCCAATCATGTGCAATGAAAATAAAAAACAGCATTTTTTCTTGAACATGATTACATGATGGAAGTCAGCACAGCTTCCCTTCATTCACTAAACTAAGAGCAAACTTCCCATGCTAAGTGCAAATTCCCTTGCATAGCAAACAGCCTATTTGCCTTTAGTAAATCAACCCCACAGTCTCACTATTTAGGCTGATTTAACTGCTGATAGACACAATACCTACCTACTCTTATTTTGGAGTGCCGCTTATTAAGCTGTTGCATAGATTAATCCCTTAAAAGAAAATATATAGTTTATATTAAAATATAATAGTTTGTTTAACTGGATTTTGCTTTGTGTGAATCGTATGTTTCTTGTTAAAAAAAAGGAATGCAAGATATCTTCATTCTATTTTAATTTATACTAATGGTTTAAAATATCACTTAAGCTTGTATAATGACTTTACTGAAACTCTAATTAAAAGTAAATCCTAGCTTGAGAACCTTTGTAAACAACCCATTATTTGAGGCAAATTAAGGAATATGTTAGATCTTTTAGATCTTTATAAAGTAACTCTTAATAACTGCTGATTTTCGATTGGTGCAGTATCAATCTTTACAGACTACACAACACTTTCGAGCATCCCCCGCTCTTCATATGGTGCATGTGTAATTAGCCATGCTAATAAATCTGCTTAAATACTACTCACAGGTGGAAGCCACACTGGCATAGTGTAATAAACACATCCTTCAATATACCCCCTATTCATTCATGAGCTCTAATCAATAGATAGATAATAATACATACCTTCTTCTCTTGGTTTATGCAATTGTAATTTAATGTTATTTGTTTGCTTCCTGGTATGCTACTTTGTATCACAGCATATGTAGTATGTGTGTTCTATTGATTATAGTTCATTAATAAATATGGGGGTTTGTTGTGGAGGTGTTTATGACCCTGTGATGGTGTGTCTTCTGCTTCCTTGTAGTATTTAAATAGATTCAGCACAGTACAATACTTGCAAGTACTGGGGGTCCCTGGTCCAAGTTCAAATCCTGGTTAATACACTATCTGAATGGAGTTTGTATGCTCTTCTTGTGCTTGTGTAGGTTTCCTCTGGGTACTCTGATTTCTTTCCACACTCCAAATACATGCTTTTAGGTTACTTGGTTCTTGTCTAAATCAGCTCTAATGTGTGTTTGTTTGTAAGATAGGGAACTTAGATTGGAAGCTTCTTTAGGGCAAGGACTGCTGTGAATGTGCAGTATATAAAATACTGTATAAATTATCAGTGCTATATAAATGCTAATAATAAATGAATTACTGTGGCTAATTATACCTGCAAGATGAAGAGCAGTGATGCTCAAAACTGTTGGTTTGTACAGTTTGCTTTAGCACCAATAAAAAATCAGCAAGAAGATTGAGGGCCTGTCAGATCTGCTCCGGTGCGTTCCAGCACAATTCGCTGCTGAAATGCACTGGAGGGCATCCCAGCCGACTTCCTGCATTCAGGGGCAGGAGGGGGCGTTGCGGTGCATTGAAGTCAATGGTACCATAGCCATACCCCCCGCCCGCAGTGCGATTGCCCACACCAGAACACGTGGCAAAACAATGCCTGTGTTCAGGTCCAGTGCGATTGCAGCATTTTTGCAATCGCACTGGACCAGAATGCAGGCATTGTTTTGCCACACGTTTTGGTGCGAGCAATTACACTGCAGGCAGAGGGCAGGGCTGCAATGCCATTTACTCCAAAGCAGCGCCACTCCCCCTCCCACCCCCGATTGTGAAAAGCTGGCTGTGATGCACTTCAGTGCATTCCAGCAGCGAATCGTGCTGGAACGCACTGGAGCTGGTGTGAACCAGCCCTTACAGCTGTTTTGTACAAGTCCCCCCTGCTTTAAAAACTGTGTATGCTTCCTTCTTGAAAAAAAGTGCAGGACAAACCTGCTTAAACTGTGCCTGCATGTCCTTGCCTCCAAGACCAGTTGAGTTTGTCCCCCTTACAATATATTTACATACATATCATCTTTGTTGTACAGGTAAGCATGAATGTAGATGAAAATATCACTGGCGCCAAAAAACGTGACAGCTTTCAAACACAGCTCCAAACACTCTGGGGCAGCTCCTCACAGTCAGGGCAAACCAATTATCTATAAGGAACAAAGCAAAAAGAGTGCCTCCATAGTGTAAAACTGATTTAATAGAGGTAAAATACAGCTGGAAATGTACTTACAAATGACTGATAAAAATGAGCATTGAAAGAGACGATTTCGAGTAGATCAAGATGGACAAAAACTGAGAAATCGGAAGTGTTAGTGCTAAGCCTCCGGTTGACGCGTTTCAGAGGTCAAACACCTGTTGTCAGAACCTGACCTGTTCCTTATAGGTAAGCATGAAGCTTATATCCTTGAGTAAGATTAAGTAGTAGTAGTTGTAATAGTAGCAGTTTAATCCACCTATTTCATATGTATACATACATTTCTGACTAAAATTAATTATATTTATTTTTCTTATTTTAGTCCTGGCCATAATAAAATGAATTACAAAACCATCACACATTTCCTTAACCACTGGATGACCTTGGGGTTAGAAGATACTGCATAAACATGTTAACAAACTTCCTAGGGCATATCTCCTACACCCTACTTCTCTTCAGTACTGCTGCTCTTCCCAACGCTCTTGCTCTGCATCACTGTGTAAAACAAAGCTTATAAACAGTGTTTAGAGCACATTTCAGAAGCCTTATTGAAAAATATCATGTAGCAACATTATTCTTACATGACATTTACTCTGTTTCATTCAATTGCAGATCAAAGAGATGACCTTTGCCATACTTACATATGATGTTAAAAACAACCCTTCAATTTGTTTTTAATAAAATTTGTTTCCCATTTAACTCTTTATTATTTAATATTTACCCCTAATCAGCTCATAATAATTGTTTTCACTTCCACCACTACCTATTATGTTTCTGCAGGTTCTCTTTTCTTTTGTAACCATTAATATTTAAAGTTTTTTTGGTTTTGATTTATTTTGTTTGTTACTCTTCCTATAAAATACCTTTTTTTTTAATCTGTAAATAATACTATACTAGGGTGTAATACTAGGGGGTATATTTATAAAACAATGAATGTACAGACAAATTTTCCTAGTGCACGTGTTTTCAATTACAGTGATCAATTCCCCTGTAGCCAATGTTAGGTGATTGTTGCATTCACTTAAAAAAAAAAAAATATGCCCATTACTTGTTTTCAAACTAATACTGGTCAAAGTAGAAGAAATGTGTAATTTTGTTATGCCTGCTTGTCTATTAATTGTAAAGTAAAAATAAAGTGATTTTTACAAGACAAAATCACCAAAAGGAAGCCTTATTTTATCCCAAAAAAAGAATATGTGTATTACTTTTGTTATCATATATGTCAATATATTATTATTATTATTACATAGTATTTATATAGCGCCAACAGTTTGCGCAGCGCTTTACAATATAAGGAAGACATTACAGTTACAATACAATTCAAGACAAGATGGTAAGGAGGGCCTGCCCCTGAGGGCTTACAATCTAAAAGAGGAGGGGGAAATGATACATGAGGTAGCTGTGGGAATGAATTATGTGAGAATGTGAAGGTTCAGTGGTTAGGTTGAGGTGGGATAAGCTTCCCTGAAGAGATGAGTCTTTAGGGATCGCCTAAAGGCAGTCAAGGTGGGAGATAGACGGACAGGTTGGGGTAAGGAGTTCCAGAGGATGGGAGAGACTCTAGAGAAGTCATGGAGGCGAGTACGGGAGGAGTGGACAAGGGAGCTGGAAAGCAGGAGGTCAATGGATGAGCGGAGGGGACGTTTAGGGACGTTTAGGGTGATACTTTGAGACAAGGTCTGAGAAATTATGATAATATATGTTATCATAAGTAATTATAAGTTATTGCTAAATCCATATACCCTTATTGTGTAGCTCTGCAAAGCAGAATATGTCCTGCATATGTAATGAACAAAAATGGCTGCCTCTGTGAAAATATATAATTACCTTTTTGAGGTAATTAATGCTTACTTAGCTTGGATAATGTAAAGATGTGTTTGTTCCAGTCATCCAATCAGCAAGAACATATCAACTCAAGATGAAAGTAGCCTAAACACTATTATAACGATTAGTTAGACCAAGATGATCTTTTTACATGTACATTTAAAGAGCTTTTTTTAGTTAGTCAATTAAAGAACTCTGGGAATTTAAAAAAATGTACCCTTGTAGTGGGGCTACCCTTTACACTGCAAGGGTTAGGTGCCTGTTTTGAATAGGGGGCTCAAATAAAGAATGTATACCACCTGATCCTTGGTCTCATGGTGGTCAGTGCTCACCTCTCTCCCCCTCTTCTGTGGCTGTGGAATGTCAGTTAGCATCCTCACGTCTGATGCAAATCATTGGGCCTGCATTAGACGTGATGACAGTCCTTAGACTACTGGAGCCCAGGCTGTGGAACTGGTCGGGGCCAAGGATCAGGTGAGTATATCTGCTTTATTTGAGTCCCCTAGACAAATAGAGCACTTAAACCTTGCAATGGGCCTGCAACCACGCTACAAGGGTTAAGTGCTTATTTTCTCTAGGGGTCTAGTTTTTATTTTAGAGTGGTTTTGAGTGCATTTGAGATACATTTGACATTCAGTTGACCTCCTTATGCCTTTCTTAGCTGCATTAGGTTGCTTCAAGCTGCTTTTGCATCCTATTGACTTGAATGGAGAGAAAAGTAGTTCTGAAGTAAACAGAAGTCTGTGTACACAGACTTTAACATGTACAGTAGATTTAAAACAAAATGTTGAAAAGAGGATATTCACTTTAAATAATGCATCATCTTAGTAAAGTGATTTGTAGTGCTCATTATGTTTCTTTGTTCTGGCACAAAATATGTGTGAGATACCAGAATGATCCCCCATTACTTTTGAAATTGTTTTGCTACATAATTTAACCTGATTTGTAATAGATAACCATGGTGGTTATTATTCTGGCTATTGAGCTTTAATTACGATAATTACCATTATGTCGACATGACAGTAGAACACAGTTATAATTGGAACACTGAAATGTTATTTGGTATGGCTACTGGCAACAGCACAAAGAAGACTTGTATACTTACTACTTCTTTTACAATCACCTTACCATGTGGGTTAAGATGACGAACATTTAAACCACTTTCTTTCTTTGCCTTTTTTTGCATGCATTTGGCTTATTATTCTTATAATGTTGCTGATAATCTATTTTCAGAAAATCAGATGCTGAAGGTATTATAGTGCTTGCATATTTTTCTGTTTGAAAATTTGCTCATGACAAAGCTCTTTAAAATAAACTAGTCAAATCCTATAAAGATGCCTTATTTCTTGTTTACCTTTTTAAATATTATGGTAGATTTCATTACAAAGTTTGAAGATTAACGGAAAAAGTTATCTTAATTGGTTATTAAATTGATTCTGATTGCATTTGTTGTCTTTATTACTTAATTCTAAGGGAAGGATTAAATGTATGTATATTGTCATGAAGACAGAGGAGTTTCTTACTTGCTTGCACATATATTCAGTCCCATTTAAAACTCTTGGTATTAAAAGATAAAGGTGCCACTGCTTATAGGATACCTGTTTACTAGCTATCACTAACTGTAACTGACTCTTGTGCCCAATGCTTACATTATTATTGAACGTTGTCATGTGGGCAGCATGCAGATCAGTTTGTCTGCTGCACTCTTTTATGCACATTTGCAAAATTTGCACCATGGGTGCACCTGTCACTCGGCATGCATAAGCTGATCGAAAGAGCCAGTTGGAAAATTATCAAGTGAATCAGCTGCTAGCTCCATTTGTGTATTCTGAATGCAACGCAAACAGTGGGGGACTTGTCCATCAATGCTCATAAGTGTTGATGTAGGAATCTGTTCTATTTTTTTCGTTCAGCCCAGGGGTTGAATGAAAAAAAAATAGAGCCCTGTATACCTGGCTTTAGTTTGGTTATGATCGTATCTTTCTTACTTATATTTCTTGCTGGATTAAGGAAGGTTGAATATAAGACTGGAATGGAGTGCTGGGGGCAGAGGGCTTAAACACTGCACTAAATCTATACTCTAAAAGATATCAGATGTATACATATATATACAAATATTTCAGCCAAAATCTTCTTTATAGTGGTCACGCCTTTACAGTTGATCCACATAGACTCGAGGACTGGAAAAAGAGGGGTTATTTCCTTCAGGGGATAAGCCAAAAGGATGAGTGTTCATCCTTTAAGTTTAAAATGGTGTATTACACTTTACAACCATTATTACTACATGAGAGTATATTGAGAGATGTGACCTGGGCCAGAGGCCAATGTGAATCTCAACAATCCTGAACAATTGTAGTGGTGTTTAGTCATTTACAGTTGATAGAGGCTCCAAGGATGCAATGTAGCAGGTCAGATTAATGTATGTTTGTTGAAAAGCCTTTGGTGAATCAGTTGAAATTTTTTATCACACAGCAGCAAGACAGAGTAGCATAGATCTAATAGCCTCTGCTCTCTTGAAAGAAAAAGAAAATCGACAAAAACAATGGTGATGGCCACAAGCAATAATCAGATCTGTATTTTAATGTTCTATATTTTGCTGGAGAAATTAGAAATGGACTTCATTTGGCTCCTGCAGGCAAAACCCTACTTCCTTCTGTGCTAGTTTTATAAATGAGCTCAGTTTCTGAGAAAATACACTTATTTATAATCATCACTTAACATTAGACACTCAAATTACTTCTTATTCTCCAATCTAGACTTTCATGATGTCACAAAAAATAAGCAGAAATTCTTTTACCTGACACCTAGTCATAAATCACGCTGATTAATTCCTATTCTGAATATACTATCAACACTTTTAAAAGGCATCATTTCTAACCTGAAATGAAATGTTTTCTACCTATGCAAATTTCCATGTAATCTGCATTTTTCTTTTGCTGAGTGCAGTGAAATTCTTTTTCTGAGACTAATTAACCTTCACATGTAAATTCCCAGAAACTGTTTAGAACTTTAAAGGCTCACAATGGGATTGTCTGTTGTCATAGAGCTCCTGGCATTGTATCCTGATAAAATTATTTCTTATTACCAATTCAGAATACCATAAAACACTTTCACTGTCCTCTTATTTACATAAAGACAGCTGAGTTACATTGTTAAATGCTGGGTAAGACTTGATCTATTAACTATTAATGGAATAAATATAGCAAGTTGTTATTTAATATGCAACTGTCTTGAGATTGTAATAGTTTGTAAAGAATAAATGTTTAATATGCAGTTGTATAATAAAAATGGTTGTAATTTGTGTCCTTGTTTTTATGATGTATATTCTATTCAGTATTGCCTGTTTTATACGAAATTCTTGTTATAATAACAATGGGGTCAATTTACTTAAGGAAGAAAATGTTCACTTTGCTATGTGAAATGCTGTTCAACTCTAAATACCCAGTCACATGCAAGGAAATAAAAAATAAAAAAACAGGAGTTTCTCTTGCACATAATTGGATAAGAACAGTAAATATTCATTGAGCCAAGTAAACAATTTCCCTTATGGCTTGTACAAACATATGGATATGAAATATATGCTGAATTACATCAAAAAACGTTAATATGAAAAGGTAGCCAAAAGGGTCCTCTTGTTCCCCTTTTGCTTTGTCTACAACTTGTCAACTGCTCTGAGTATTGTGCAGCCTGAGGTGTCAAATTTTTAAATAAACTCTAAGTCAAGTGGTCTTGTATGATGTTACAGTCCGTCCTATAGTTATGTAAAACAAAAACCCAGGAAATGAGAGGGGAAAAATAGCTCTGTCCTCTCTCACACCTCCTGGGCAGTTGGAGAGTGTACAGCTAGTCATGTGACTCTCAGCCGCCCTATAGCAGTGAGAACACAAATATTTTCCAGCATACTTACTAGCTTGCCTGTTCTGTAGGTTATCATAAAAATTAGGGATGCACAGATACCAGTTTTTCAGTAGCGAGTACGAGTACAAATAGTTTTCTTTTTGGTAGTTGCCGATACCGATACTGGAAGTCCCATTAAGGAAGCCAGGGGTGTGTAATGACTTGCCGCCCAGCTTCCTGATTGACGATCTGATGAGGAAGCATGGAGCTGGCTTCCTGGCCAATCAGAAAGCCATAAAGCAAGTCATTACACACCAGCCCGGCTTCCTGATACCGGAAGTTCTGGTATTGGGATAAGGATTGGGAGCATTTGGGCGAGTATGAATAGTCACCCAAATACTCAGTATAGGCGCCAATACCGATACTAGTATCAGTGCATCCCTAATAAAAATGGCAGCTGGTAGCACTTCCACCTGTGCATGTCCACAGGTACTGTGCAGCAGAGTAATCCGCCACCACTTTCTTTACAGTGCAGTGAATTAAGGGCACCTGGTTCCAGGCCTTTCGAACAACCTCCGCCCACCACCCTGCACCAGACCTCCATACTTTTTTGTCTCCGTATCTCATTATTTCCCTGCCAGAGAGGGAGAGTGACTGCCTTTACTGGACAGGAGGCTGGGTTGCAACTCAACCTGACTTTATAGTCCTTTAATTTGTGCATCTAGCCAAACGGTTCCATTTATATATAAATGTATATTCAGCAACACATTTAGCTAGATTTTAAAGGTAAATGTTTTGCTGAATGTGTTTGTGCATTGAGCTATCTGGCTTATTTCACATTTTGGCAAGACCCTGTTTGCTGTCACCTCATCGCTGCACAAGACCCTGCTTGCTGCTGTTGCACCTGACAAACAGTTTCTTACTTGCTACCACTACACCTTATTGCACTCTGCACCAGCTGATACTGCAGCACTGTACACTTCACTCGCCAAGAACCCACTATGCACACATTTGCCTATGCACTTACACCTACTTTTACATTTGCCTGCACTGATGTGCCATTCTGAACTTGCCAAAAATGCAGCACTATTGTGCACCTCTGTACTAGCTGACACTGCATCTAAAGGGAATTCTGCACTGCCAGCAATACACTTTTCTGCACTTTCCAAAATTGTGCACATTTGCTCTCACCAACACCACAATGATGTATATTTTGCACTTGCCAACAGCACAATGATGGCACTCACCAACACTGCAATGGGGTGCACTTTTGCACTTCCTTTTGCAACAATGATGTGCACATCTGCATTCGCCAACACCACACATTCATGCATTTCTGCACTAGCCAACAGTGCAGCTATTTGCATGTTTGCCCTTGATGATACCTCACCAGTACATTTTTCTGCACTCACTGTCACTGCATCAGTGCACACTTTCCCACTTGCCAATGCCACCACAATGACATGCATTTCTGCACTTTCCAATACTGTAACTACAGGCAATTTGGCACTTGTCAACACACACTTCTGTATTCATCCTATGATGCTAACTTCTGCACTTTCTGGCACTGCACTAAGACAACACATTTGTATTCACTAACAATACACCAATGCACACTTCTTCACTCGCCAACACCACAAAAATGTGCACTTCTGCATTCACCAACACTGCACTTCCATACATTTCTGCACCAGCGTACATCCCACCTCTGAACACTTTTGCATTTGTCAAACCATGTGCTCTTCTGCAATCACTAACACTGCAATGATGCACTTTGCTGCATTCACCAATACTGCACCGATGTGCACTTACTAATATTGCAGCAGTGCGCACTTCTGCAGGCACTCATGCATACTTTTGCACTTACCAACACTGCACCAATGTGCACTTTCTCATTCACCAATACTTCACCTGCTCACACTTTTGCAATCACCAATATAACAATGAATGTGCAGTCACTGATCCTACACTCATTTCTGCACTAGCCAACAATGCAGCTACATACATTTTTGCACTTGCCTAAAAGCAAAAACCTGCTTTTCTGCACTCGTCAACACCACAAGGATTTTCTCTTTGCACTCGTCAAATCCAAAATGATGTGCACTCTTGTATATGCCAACACCAACGTGCATATTTGCGCTTGCTGATACTGCTATAGCGTGTACTTTTGCACTCACCAGTACAGCATGTACTTCTGCACTCACCAGTACAGCATGTACTTCTGCACTCACCAATACTGCAATAATGTTCTTTTTTGCACTTACCAATTCTGCAGTGTTCACTTTTGCACTTGTCTACTGCAGTGATGTGTGCTTTTCTGCTCACCAATACTGCATCGATGTGAACTTTTACACTTTCCAAAACCTCAACTATGTGCATTTCAGCATTTACTGACACTGAAATAATGCACAATTCTGCACTCACCAACACCGATATATGCATCTGTAGTCATCCTGGTCAATAACAGGACCACTCTTGCTAGTTATGTTTTATGATCATGGTCGATAGTTGTCCATATGTTTCGATTATTGCTCTTGTGAATAAATTGTTATGTTTTTATAGTACTTTTCACAATATGTACGAAGGCTGAAAATCAAAGTCCCAGTCAAATTAGTGTTTTTTGGTTTATTAAAAAAGGATATTAGCAATTAGGATAATATTAACCAAATAGCTGAATTGATATATCTATATTCTGTGTGACACCTTTTAGAAAATATTACACATTTTTAAAGCAACTAAATTAATACCTTTCCTTAGCTTTTAGTGACAGATTTGTCTGAAAATAACCTATTAACAATTTTGCCTCTCTTTTGGAAGTTGGAAAGGCTGCTTATATTAAAAGCTTATTTTAAAGTGGACCCCTCCCAACTCCCACTTTTTTCTCTTGGCCAGTGAGACAGCCCATCATAGTGATGGGCCAATAGAAATGTGTGGGGGTGTGGCTTAGCAGCAAGCTCTAACATTACCAGGACGTGCTGGGCATTCAAGCAAAGCAGAGAATACTAAAAGGTATATTGGTGCCTGCATTTCATATCTGCCAGCTGCTTATTGCCCCTGCATATAATTAAATGTTAATTAAAGTGCACATACTGTAGGTGCCATTGGCTTCAATTCACTTCACCTTACTTTAGACTTTAACAAATCAGAACTAGGTTCACTTAATTTCTCTTTACCTCACTTTACCTCCCACCATGCTTTAATATAACAGTCCTTTAGTGTATGACTTTATGTATTAACTTTTCTTTCCTCTGAAAACAGTGCATTTGTTTTTGTACAGAAATAGATATAACTGGAACATTTATGCATGTTAAACATGTCAAATATTCCTTAAGTCTGAAACTATTCTACACAATTTATCTTTTATAACTTTAGCTTTTAGCACAAGGGCTCCCTGCTATCAAACACAAATGCATAACTGGAATGTGAATCAAATTCTAGTTTTTAAAGTCCATAAAAAAGTCATCTACCTGATTGCATAGTTGTGATTTCAAATGCAGTATATGATACAGTTCCATTGGCTACAATTTCTATCTTTAAATTGACCAAAAAATGTTTACATGCAATGTATCTACTTTATGTGTCATTTATGGTAAAATATCTATTCAATGTAATATAAAATCAGTGTTCCCTCTAGGCATCATGTCTGCTATAAAAGAATGAATATATTTTCAAGATTTTTACAGTGATAGTCGAAGGCTCAGGGAAGAAAAAATATCAAACTTAGTAACAGTAATGGTTAACAATGCATTTAACAAATAAAATATTTTTGTAAGTGAAGCTGGTAACTCATACAGAGAACCATGATGTACATATTCAACAAAACTTTACTCACCCAGTGTTGGGTGTGAGTAGAAGTAGAAGAAGAAGTACCATTTATTGACATATGGAAGAAGTCATCTTTTCTGTTGGGTCATAGTATAGTGACATAGGGGTCTATTCACAAAGCAGCCAAAGGATTTAGCCGTAGCTTCGGCCGATCCTTCGGGCTAGCTTCGGCCCCAGGACCCCTTCGGTTCAGTAGAACCAAAGGGCTGCTGTACGGGCTATTCACTATAGCCCGTACTGCTCCCGAACTTGGCCAAGCGGATCAGTCGAGCCGAACGCATATGCCTCTGCTCGGCTGAGCCGCGCTGAAAGCCGAAGCTGGCCGAGCGGCCGGCCTGCTTCTGACAGCTGAGCGGAGCCAGCCGTGAACTTACGGCTGGCTCTGGCCACTTGCAGAGAGATCAGCGTCCCTGGTTACCAGCTAACCAGGGACACTGATCTCCAGACAGCCTAACTCTCCCTGGCGCTCCGGGAGTCTCCCGCTCCCAGCCGCCAAGGAGAGAAACACTGCTTTTTCTTTTTTTTCTTTATTCTGACAAGGAGCCATTTTGGCCATAGGAATGCATTGCTAGATTCCTATTGGCTATTTCAATTTGCAATAGCCAATTGCAAACTAGCATTGCACCCGCTCTCTGCTGCAGTTCTCCATCAGGTCCACCATCAGGACTGACAGCAGCTGATGGCGGGTACAATACTCGTTTGCTATTAGATATTGCAAATTGAAATCGCCAATAGGAATCTAGCAATGCATTCCTTTGGCCAAATTATTTTTTTTGATTCTGACATGGCTCCATGTCAGAGTAAGAAAAAAAAAAGGAACAACAGTGTTTCTCTCCTTGGCGGCCAGGAGCGGGGGACTCACGGAGCGCCCGGGAGAGTTAGGCTTTTTTTGATGGCAGCAGAACCGCCGGCCATAGAAAACTGTTGGGCGGAGCTAGCTGTCATTGCTAGCTCCGCACAATCGTTTTCTATTTTTATTTTTCTACTTTTTTAACTGTTTTTCTGTTCTGCTCGGTCTCTCTGTGGGACCGAGCAGAACAGCCGAGCCGAATGCAGCTCAGCGGCATTCGGCTATTCACTCACTGCTATTCGGCATCTATGAGAATAGACCGAACAGCAGCGAGTAGCCTGCCGGAGGTGCGGCCCAGCCGATCCAGATGTTGGATCAGCTGAGTCGAACTTCTTCTGTACTTGGAACCGAAGCCACGCGAAGCCACCCGATGTACGGCTGATTTCAGCTGATATACGGCTGAAATCAGCCGTACCAGCCTGAAATCAGCCGTACCAGCCTGAAGTGAATAGCCGAACAGCGTTCGGCTCACTTCACTTTAGGTCGGCCACTCACTCAGCTGCCTTCGGCAGTTTAGTAAATAGACCCCATAGTGACCTGACTGCCTGATGACATGATCTCTCAGTGTTCCCTTCTCCACTGAGGATATATCAAGTCTCTGCTCGAGACAACACTACTTTAAGGTCCTGTGATGCTTCACTTTGGCCATTGAACAGCCACCAATGATAAAAGATATGTGCATGCATACTGGATTTACATTATCCCCTGCGCCCTGCTATATTTTCTGTATTCCTTAGCATGTCTCTTTTGCCTCTTCATGCCTGAAAACTCTCCTAACAATTTTTTTATAGGGGATTTTAGTTCTGCTTTAAGTATGCATTTGTAAGCAGTCCATTCCTTTGTTAAAGCCCAACCTTTAGAAATACCTTTTCATATTCCAGCATCTGCTTTTTCCAGTATTCACAAATCACTCTTACCACAGAATATACTGTACATACAATGGGTCAGGTGCAAACCTTTATTAGTTAGTGACAGGGGATCTCAGGTTATATTGACAGCACTTCATTTTCCTTGGGCTCCCAGAATAAATGATTTACTCACCACTACAGAAATAACTGATTTCTTTACAAATTAATGCAATCTTGGTATTATGCTAGATAATTTAAATGTTCCTTCTTGAAATTACAATTGGTTTTCAGAGTATGATGTGTTTTTCATTGATGGCCCTTCATCATTGAAGCAAATGTATTTTTACAAATGTGTAATAAAGATAATATATGTGATATCCTGTGAGTATAAATAATTTAAGAACCTGCTATTATACATATTTTGATGCAATCAAAATACCGATATGGTAGCTTTAGTAAAACATCCATATGAAGCTGTTACTTCTGACTGAAACCTTGAATGATCTTAGTAGACCTATATACTTTACAATTCTACATAAATATATTCTATGCATTAGACAATATACAGCAACAGTATAATTAAAAAGGGTACTTTTTTTATTAATAAAAAGCCGTCCTTGAGCTCCAATCAAGTGACTTTGTCTAGTCTGAAAGGAATATCTTGGGAAAATGATGTCATTTGTCTGTTACCAGGAGGAAGAAGCCTCCCTAAGTCTCCCAACTACCAATTATACCTCACTAGGTCTGTTGTAAGATTGTAACTTTATGACATCTCACAAAATGAGAGATTTATACTGTGTGTTATGTATGTAGCCCTCCTTTAAATCCAGGAAAGAACATGGTGACAGAGAAGCATTCAAGAACCTTTAATTTATGGCTTTTGCAGAAACATGTCTGTTATTTTTGGTTCTGTTCCTTTACTACTTGCATATGGATTAAATACATTTACTGATTTTATATATGCAATATTTGGGGGTTTTGACATTTGAACCTACGCAATACATCCCACAAAGCAATGCAAGTGCCTCAGGGAGCTATTAACAGGCATGGCATTGTATTGCGGGGTAATATGGATGCATATGCTCAATTTTATGCAAGGTTTACATTTGCAAAAGAATCCTTGGACCAAGATATATATAATTTATCCAGCAGGAGCTATGGGCTTTGGGTGGTATAGTCTAACAACAAATGAGATTAGTTTAAAACCATTTAGCACCAGCTTATTCATTCTCATTTTAAATCACTCACCCGACTTTAAATGTAGAATTAAAATGTAGCCAGACATATGAGAAGACATGTTTGTCTTACTGTTTGCTACAGCTGATAGCTTTTGCATGTAAAAAATAATGACTGCCTGTAATCTTCTACATTGAAGCTTCTGTAGCATCTGCATTTATTAATAACACTACTATGAAGCGCACGCCATCACACTTAATAGTGCTTTAAAAACAGGCTGGCAGATATATTTTCACATATCAAACCTCTAAAGATGCAATTGTTCAAGTGCTGCATTGATGCACCTATGTGTCTGTCTTTGCTATTTTCCCATGGATGATATAGTAATTGGCTCTTCCCTGGATATTTGTCAGATTTCACTTTCATCATTAAGACACAAAGTGCCGCAAAAGTCTCTGGTTGATGAAAAGAGATGCCGTGGATGGGCTAATCTGCAGATCCACAAGAAGCTTCACTGTATGAATTCTTAGCTCTGCATTACCCTTTGCAGGAAGGTTACATTGACATGATTTAAAACAAAGTCTTGACTGCATTTCCTTACTTTCTTTAAATGGTTATTCTATATGGATTTGTCCTTGACTACAATTTTTTATTTACCTTTTTTTGTGACTTTCTGATAGTGGTAGATGTGCATTTAAAGCTTGTTATGCTAATATTAAGCTTTCGAAATGTAACTTGTGTTATGGTGCAGGAATTGTGGTTGCACATATTTCAGCACATTTATGGGATAAATAACTTTTTTCTGAAAGCATTATACACTTATCACACCCCCAAAAAATTAAATATATATTGATCTTCAATTCAAAGCATAAACTTAAACCTTAATCTAAGTTTTAACCTCATGATGACCTCTAAAATTAACCTGTAACCTGAAGCTAACTTATAATAATGATCTTCAACCCCAGGTAAAATATATACTATAACAGAAATAAATACTATCAATGGCAGAACTAGCTGCTGTAACATCAAAAATATTAGTGGTTAACAGAATCTGGAATATTTGCCCATAGCAACCAATCAGCTTCTCTCTTCAGTTTTTTTCAGTTAAGTTTTGAAAATGAAAGATATTAGTTGATTGGTTTCCATGGGTAGCTGTTCCAGATTTTGTCTGCTTCAGTTTTGATAAATCTGTCTAATTGTGTTTTGGGGTTTTTGTTTGTGCTTTTGTCTTTCCCTTTAGTTGTTTTAGTGTATTGTTACAATTCAGTGCACAATTTAATATTCATGGCTTTCTTAGACGTATCACAAATTAAGAAATAATCACCAAGGCCAGTTATTAAAGCTGACAACTCGCTTTAATAAGTGTGTTAGCAAAACAAATGTAGGAGTTGCTACAAATGTTAATTATGAACAAATTGACTTTATCGTCACCTAGGAAAAATTGTAGCATGAAAGCATTACAGACCATCCTACCCGATGAGCCTATTTTTGAGATTAATAAAAAGTCAAAAAGGTTCATTGTTCTTCGTTGTGTAATGAAGGGCTTTTCAGACCTGACTTGCCATTGTTCCCAGTATTTCTGTTAACATTTGTTTACAGTTGACATACAGATGTATCTGTAAAAATGTATTGTGGAGTTGGTAGCTTTATTGTGTGACTGAAATAATACAAGATTTAATGCTCTGCCAGGGATTCCATCAAAACAAGAGGAGCTGTAGTTAACTCAGCCAGCTTTTAAAGCATTCACATTCAAAAGGGTGATACATCTGTACACTGCAAGTGTATTGACATCCAGCCCACATCCAGCTTGTTGTCAGCTCACATCAAGACAGCTTTAGTTGGTGATAGATCTTAGAGTACCAGCACAGTACATGTTTGTAAAGGAGAGGTTCAGAACTTTCAAACAGTCATCAGTTTTATTCTGTAGGCACTTGTTATGGAAACTGATTACTACAAGTATTGAAATAGCAGAAATTATTATGGAATATACTGTATTGCTGTTGTATGTAATCATCTGTAAATAATATATTTATACTTTTTGAGGTCTTTATAATCTGTGTGAGTTTTTACCAAAATATAGTGGAAAGTTTGGAGTTTAAGTGGTACCCTTTTTTGGTTTGTTTAACAATAAAATTCTGGAGCATGTTAGGTTCCTTGGGCACCTAATACCTGAGAAAGAAACCTAACTTGTTCCAAAAGCTTTCATCTTTAATAACTTAAGTCAGCCAATAAAGGGTATCATTTAAACTCAAAACTTTCTACATTATTTGAGGGCTAACGCCGTACAGGACTGCACCACTACTACAATTTTGGTAAATATATGTGTTAACTTGTAATGTTCTTGGATTCTCATTATAGTTACCCTTCGTTAAGAGGAGCTATGTTCCTGCACATTTATTCTGTTAAAGGGTCAGCCTGTTGAAGTTCTAGTGGCTAAATGCCATTCTGGAAAGTGGTCTCGTCAGACATGCCTTCCCTTTGATATATGTAATGTGCTTAGTTGTATAATTGGTATGATTGAGGGCTTACACACAATCATGTCTGAGTTTCTTTGACTTTCATTATTCACAAAAACATATTATTATTATTATTTTTTTTTTCTGGAACTCCACTGGTGCAATATGTTTATGAACTTCCCGGGTGCATCCGCCTGCTGCACACGTTGTAACAGTGACTCCCAGTTGGAAGGCAGTAGGTGAATCCATGGTAAGAATGCCAAACTGAAAAGACATTATGGAGATGATGCTAAAAGTCAGCAAATATTTGAAGACACCGGTATGCACAGACAACCTAAAAATTCAATTATGGGACACTTTTCTTACCTTTTTTTATTTAGTAATGACAAGTAAGCTGAAATAAAGGAATGAGCTTATCTTGAAAATGCACATGGCAAAAAAAGAGGGCCCTGTGTTCATTATAAGATGCACAATAAATTTATCATTTTCACTCCAGATGATATATACAGTAAATTACAATGTTCTTTCAGCTGTCTTGGATGCTAAGGTACACTCTTTCAGTTTAGTGGTAGTTGTGTTATTTGGAGGAAATAGGGGAGATGCAAGCTATTACCATGCAGCTCTTCCTGTTACTAGACCACAACCCTTGTTAACAACATAAATAAAATGATCAAAGGCAGCAGTGGGTTGAATATGCCTATTCATGATAGGTACCTGTCAGGCAGGGAAAACAGTAGCTACCTAGTCTCTGTAAAATATGTGGAAGTGTTGTGATGTTTCCAAACAGGAATTATATGCTAAAAAGAAATATTCTTGCTGATTGCATTGATAATTTAATTTATACTATTAAATCCCTGTTGGAAAACCAAGCTTTAGGTTTTAAGTATAGAATTCACCTGTTCTTTTCACTAAAAGATAGTACCAACTCTGACTCTAAAGTGTTTGATTTTTATGTGGATGTTTTAGTAAATAAGATGCTTTGTTTACCATACAATAACAAAGTAAATATATTATTGCAACGGTTAACATTGTTGCCACGGCTGTTTTTAAGACATGTAATCTTGCAAAAAATCATTTAGTTTAGTTTTGGATCTAATCAGATTTTTTTTATCTCTTTCACTTTTTGGGTTTCAGATCCGAAATTCGATTTGTTGGATTTTTTTTCAGATGTAATATCCGTCCGAATTTTTGTTTTGAAAAGATCCACAAGAAGCCACATGTAATGCAACCCCCAATAGCCCCAAAAAACAACTGATAACAGTGACATGTCCAATTTAGGTTTGTTTTGAACAGAATTCGGACAGATCCAAATTTTTGGTAAAGGAAAATTTGGATTTGTTCACATTGGGACACGCTTGAATTCGTATAAATATCCATTCGTAACAAAATGAAATTTACATGCCTACTGTTTATACATTACTGTAGACATGGCATCTTTATTGCATTAAATGCTGCCCCATTCAGAAGTCAGAAAAAAAATCAATGTGTAGTTTTCCACTGCTAAGGAAAAACAAGTTTAACATTACCATGCAGGGGAAGGCTGCCTTAGCTTTTGACATCCCTAGGCCAAGGTTGCTGCTCTATGGCAGCATTATAACACAATTATGTCCAACAGTCACCAACCAATTTCTACAGTCCATTTTCAGTGAGCAGGAGAGAATAATAACCATACAAACATTATGAAAAGCAGCTGATGCTTTCATACTGTAATGCTAACCAGAGCAGTTCTAAAGCAGTAGAACCGCAGAGGTTGATTTACTAAAAGCAAATAGGCTGTTCACTTTGCAATGCAATTTTCCCTAAGCTTTGTGGTGAAAAATGCCCAATTATGTGCTGGTAAAAAAAATAGTATTTGTGCTTCCACACAGTGGGATGATGGAACTCTGCAGAGCTTTGCCATATTCACTAAGCTAAGGGGAAATTCCCTTGCTAAGTGAACAGCCTTTTTTCCTTTAGTAAACCAACCCCTTTCTTTACTTTTACTGCAGGCGACCTCACTGCGTCAGTACTACTCTGTATCCCATGAGTAAAAAATGGCAACTTCCATCTAAAACTTTACATATTAGTATTCTACTTTTGTGACACATTCAGTTTAACATTCACTTATACCTATGATTATTTAATCCAATCAACCAGTATCACTCACTGTTGATTACGTTATTGTGAAAGGTCATCAATTACAGAGTAAGGTTATTTTTGACACTTTTGGATTTTATTTTAACTTTTTCTACATTTCTTTTTTACAGCATGCTTGAAGATGACCTAAAGCTGAGCAGTGATGAAGAAGACAGTGAGCAGGTATTCTTACTCCCAAATATATGGAGCTATGTAGACTACAGTGGGTTCAGTAGCTGCAAATCATATAAACCATCCTACCATTAAATATCTGTAATCAGTAAAAGTTACATTGGATAATGAATCCCAATATCTTAGTCATTTTTCTACTTGCTAATCCAAGAACTTAACAACTACTAGAAAATAAAAAGCCTTAAGAAAGAGATCTTGTTCAGGTGGTACATTTTTAATGTTTAATTATGCCAGTAATTCTACTGATTGATTTGTATATGAACAAACTCTAAATCCATCTTAACCATAATTGTAAGCACATGCCAGCTGGCTGAGTTACATGCTGGCTTCTTACAACTGGTAGGAATTCCGTGGGGGACAACCTCATCTGGAGATCCCCCTTACCTCCATTTGCTGTAACGTATATTGCTCAGATTTATGCTGAGCCATGTGGTCACCCAGAAACTGGTTTCATAATCATAAATTTCTGTGGATAAAATCCCAGTGAGACCTGTTACAGCTGTGTGGGGATGACTATACCATCTGCCCTCCTATCAGGTGCCAATTTGTAGCAGTTCAACATTGTCCTATACTAAAGTTGCCATTATTGCTTGAAAGGTATTACCAAATGACCAGCAAATCCTGCATAAAAAAAATGTAACACAAATCGTGACTTGCAAATAGTCAAAATCAATACTTTAAAACTACCATTCTTTTTCATGGATTATGTGAACAACCTTGATCAGTTTATGTACTTATAGACTCCTCCTATATTTCTGTGAGGTTAGTAACCCAGCTTAATAGATGCCAAGTGAGAACTAAATATTATAAAACCTTTTCCCACATTAAGCAAGCTTCATTTATTTGGTTATTTCAGATAATTTTCTTTCCCATGCTTTGTTGTCCAGGGCAATTTAACATTTCCTTTTTGCCATTGTCTGGTTGGGTCTTACCTATTTTTTGTATGAATCATTGCTTGTGTCTGTGTTACACTGGAAATATTAATTGCTTTTCCAGGCATTCCATTAAATATGCTTTCCTTTGCTGTTTAATAGGGTAAGTTTAGATTAGAAGGAGCACTATAAGTGAGGGGTTAGATCTGGAATCAATTTTCATTTACAGTTGAGCAGCAGCTATTGATGCTCGGCTCACTGCTCAATAAAAGATCTAAAGATATAGACTTCATGTTTTTCTTTCAATAGAAGCAGCATAATCAGTCTCAAATGTTTTTGCCAAGACACGAGTATTGACATTTTTTATTTAATAACTGTCTTTTAAATCTGGAGTTATCAGCAGCTTGAAATGTTTCAATGATTTTTTTTCCTTTACTCTCTCAAAATCATGCTGACCATGGCAAAGGATATTTATAGGGCAGATTCATTATAACAAGTAACCATCTGTTTAACATTCCAGATGGGAATTCCTTCATTGTTAGACTGTACGCTGTACAGATTTAAAACATTTATGACACTATTATTAAGCACAGCAATACTTTATACTCCAGCGAACCATAAATCTTAAAAGTTTGTCATATGTATGTTTTATTTTGTTGTATTCAAAAATATTGCACACAAATTTTTTTTATTATTCCCTTTGTAAACTCTTACATCTGTATTGTTCCGTTTCAATAATTATCTGAATATGGCAGCTGTATTTTACCATGTATGCTTTACCAAAAAAACACATTTAGTACATTTCTCCAGTTCATGCACATTTCCTCATGTTTTGAAAAAGCCGCAAGCATAGAAAAATATTTGTTATTTTTACGAGAGAGAGAGAGGGAAAGAGAGAGAGAGGGAGAGAGAGAGAGGGGGAGAGGGAGAGGGATAGAGAGTGGGAGAGAGGGTGAGAGAGAGAGAGAAGGAGATCATTTATTTTGAGTCAGGTAAATATGAGATCTTGCATGTAGATATTTAATTTTACCACCTTTAAGCATCAAGTGTATACTTGAGGCATTTCTACATCACTTTAGTTTACGCATTTTTAGGATGCTGATAATGCCCTGTAATATAATCATACAATGTACAGCTGAAAGAGTCAGAGGAGAAACACCCCTCCCCCAGCTAACAAACCCTATATACATTTTCAGAAAATGTGGGTGCCCCATCTTGGTGTATACCAAGATATACTCCAAAATGGCAGCGTGCATGCGCAGAACACACTGGCGGCCAATTTGGCCACCACTCGTTCTGTGAATAACGTCACCCAGCGCCACGCATGCATGGCCTCATGTGATGTTATGCATTCTGCTTCCAAGATGGCGGCGGGCATGTGCAGAACGTGCTGGCGGCCAATATGGCCACCGCGTGTTCTGAAAACAAATTTTAATATGCCTGAATATTGTTTTAGTATATTCGGGCATATCAATTATTTGTTATTTCGGATTCGGACGAACCGTCAATTCAACTGAATTTTGTTGATTTGAATGTTCGTCCGAATCCGAATGCATGTGTCTAATATATATTGCAAAAATGCATAAGTAGAATTAACTTTAAGGGAAAACTACATGACAAAAAGACAAATGGATTCATAGATATAGACAGCTGAATTTGTATACAAATATCAACTTTTCCTATAAAACTTGACTTTGCCTGTAATCCTTCATGTCTTGTCCCTTTCCACATTTGATGTCCAAAAACAATGATTATTGAACAATAATGATTATTGACATATAAAAATACTTGGCAATTGGGGGGCTGGAACCAAGATGGACTTTTACAGGGAAAGTTGATAGCTTCCTTGCTTATATCTCTGTTTCTTTATGCGTTGAGATTGTTTTTACTGAAGGTAACCTCTGCTTATGTACAGTAGTAGTAGTAGTAGTAGTAGTAGTAGTAGTAGTAGTAGTAGTAGTAGTAGCAGTAGTAGTATATGCTCAGTTTGAATTGATCCTAACCCTATGACAGATTTACTTAAAATAACCATTCTCTGCTTATTGTTGTTTTATTTTGTAAATAACTGTCCTTTTCAGAGACCTGCCTCTCCTTTCTTTCTCCTTAAGAACATGATTCGCTACGTTACCAATACACATACAGCCTTACTGACTATATACAAAGTGTAGTAACCCATGGCAACCAATAAAGACTAACTATTTGGTCATCTCTATACATACATACATAATCTTAGTTTAGTAGACGTGGGTTTCATAGCTTTGCAAATAGCATCTGCAATGCCTCATGAAATGCGCCTCATTTTTTGTGATGTTGATGCATTCTGTAAATGTTCAGAAGCAATCACTATCCCAGCCAATTGTGAGTAATGTATTGCTTGAGAACATGTAATGCTGCTGAACAGAGGCTGTCACATGGCAGTCATAGAGTCAACCATGTCAATCCCAGATCTACAGATAGCAACTAGGCCCATGGGTCACAGTTTGTCATATATCTAGTTATAGCTTAATTTAGTAAATAAAATATATATTACAGTATGGTAGTTGTGGCACTGTTCTATTGTTTGAAAATAACATGGTGTAAGCAGAAATGAAACTTTGAAGCACACCTGTACTAAAGCAATATACCCAAACCCACCCTCCACTATACATCAGGCATCCTGTGTTGCTTATGCTCATCATTCACATCCACTGCTGTTTTCTTTTCCTGCTGAAAAACCTGGTAGTTTCAGGTTTGTAACCCAAGCTCCCCTGCACTACCATGATGCATTGTGTAGTGCACGAGGAGCCAATTACAATGCTGAGGGGGCAGGGGAGGAGGTGTGCATAGCAGAGTGCAGAATAATATTTTAGGTTTACTGTATTCACGCACAGTTCTTTGCAGCGACCAGAGTAGCAAACAGGAGTGTGCAGCAGGAAAGTGCATTTAAGTGGGTTATGCCAATTTATATATCGATTCATAGCAGTGAAATGTACTATCACAATAAAATAATTGTAATGTCAGCTTTTCAGATTAGTTATAAATTATGCTGTTTGTAAAATGTTTTTATCCTTTATATAAAAGGTTCTAACACATAATACAATTGAAGCAGCAGAAGCATAGTCTGATCTATATCTTAAAAACTGGTTTCATCTGATTTAATCACGCAAGTTAGATTTTTCCCTAAATATATTACATGAATATATTCTCTAAAATTGATCGCCGGAACAAATCTTCTTTCCAAATCTAATTTCTGCTAAACTTTTTAGTAACAGGGAGGAAGGCAATGAAAAGGCATAGATAAAAGAAATAAACAAAACAGTGAATTAGAATATTTATTCTAATGCACTGTGAATCTCATGATCCTTTGTGGCATGTTATCATTTCTGAAAAATGACAGCACCAGATAAACCATTGGGGAGAGTCCAGCTAGCTAATAGTGGATTTCACCTCAGATTTGCATGAGAAAAGGGTTTTGTCCCGCTTTACATTAAACATATGTGATATTCTGGTGTATTTGAGCATGGCTTGTGTTCCATAATTATGCATTATTGTTCACGGGGAGAAAAAAATCACCACTGAAAACTCCAGCTGCTTAAACAGTTTGATAGATTGAAGCTATTCTGCCATCGGTGCCCCCAGCTGTGTTGCTTAGCAACATTTTAATTCAAGAAGAATCGAAGGAGATGCAGTCCCTGTGGAGAGGGAAACAGAAATAAGAGGGCCGTTGACAGATGATCTCAGTTGTTTCTTCTAATATACTGTGAAGATCACTGGCTCTTTTCATGAATGATAAATGGACTGTACACAGATCAATGGGTTCAGCAGTAAACTGGATCTGGCCTCTAAGGCCATGTCTAAGGCAAGCACTGGGGCCCAGAAATGTACTCATTTGGATGATTTGGTGTTTGTTTTCTCAACAGTTTCACAAGGGGGGAATTGATCTGGCCATAACTTGGCCTTTCCTTGCCTTAGCAAATATTAATACTCTTCCAGATAGAGTGGTTTCTGTACATCTTTAGCTGTTGCGTCTAGAGTTTGGCTAAAATGGTTTTAGAAGATTGGATTATTTTGATTTTGCTGAACTGTTATTTGCAGGTGCTATAAACGTAAGTTCAAACCCACCAAATCTGGATTTCAGCTTGTGTTAAATGACAGACAGGGTCCTCACAAGTCCAGCATGAGACAATTAGAATGTGGTTCATGGTCCAATCACTCTAAACAGAACAAAAAGTGCACATTTAAAATGCCACCTCTTTTAATATATGTATTTTTGAAATCAAACAGGTTTGCAAATATACAGTTTTACTGTTTCCCTTGCTCCTGCTGTGCTGAAATTTGAACTGGGGAAAAAGTGTCCTGCCATTTTATGATCTATTTCACATCTATTTGAGTGCTGTCTTTCAAATAACTGAAAATACTGCAAAGGCTTTCCCTTACTTATACAAAACCTTACATACACATGATTATCTGTAATGACTTGTGAGAATTAAGCTCACCTAACTTGTGATGATTATTTTTTAATGTTATAGGTATCATGGTATTTAGGAATTAATTTAGGGAAGTGACATCCCTTGTGACATCATCACTGGGCATGGCAAGGTTTTCACTCACTGAACCAGGTGGGATCAAAAAGGGTGCTCTGCATCACTTTCTCCAAAAGCAGGGAATTCACTGCAGGCAAAATGGCATTGTTACCCTGCTGGAGGATGTACCATGATCTGGCAGACCACTAAGTGTTCATTTTAAGAAGCAATTTGATTTATTGTTAAAGGATTTTTAACAGGCCGAATTTAACATGTTGTGTAGAGTTACACTTTATTTGGTTTTAATGTTTTGTATGTTACCTATATTAAGTATGGCAACTTAAGAAAAACAAATAGATGCATTAGAATGGAGTCTGGAGTTAAATTGCTGTAAAGGGGCAAAATTAATAATTTACCAATCCATCCCACACACATTGTTGCTGCATTTAAACAACAAGTCTTAACCCTGTGGAAGCTCCTTGTAGGATGGTGTTTACACTATCTTAATGTCTGTTCTGTCCTGTGCCTGAAACAGTGTTTGGGCCTGCTACTTGGCTACTCAAGCTCGAGCACTGTATCACTGAGGAAGAGGTCACATGCTGGTCCATACCCTGAAGGACTAGGTTTTTACCAAGCAACAAACTGGGAGTGATAGTGAGGGATCTATAAGGCCGTAAAAGCTGTAATGTAAACATAGACACTGGTCATTATTTTTAAACAATCTATTTACTAAGTCCTTAGCTGGTAAAAATCACTAGAATATTGTGTGTGGGACCAAAATCAGTCGAAATTCTATTACAAATTGCAGATAGTGAAAATATTGTTCTTACCTATATTGGATTTCCCTGTTGTGTATAGATGCTGCAGCTAGTGAATCTCTATGCAACTGTGAGACTCACTAACCATTGTGCCTTTAATAGTGACAGCTTTACTGGTCACTTAGCAAATACACCTTCTCACAAGAGCTATGTTAGCTAAAATAAACTGGTTGATTTACTAAAGGCAAATATACTGTTCACTTAGCAAGGGAATTTGCACTTTTCATGGGAAGCTCTGCTGACTTCCATCAACTAATGATGTTTAAGCAAGTATACTAATTTTTAATTTTCATTCCTAATGATTGGGTATCCTTGCAAAGTGAACAGCCTATTTGCCTTTAGTAAATTAATCTAACAATCTCACTCTGCTGTTTGTATCCCTTATTTTCAAACTAGAGTCTTCCAATTCAACTATGTGAGTTTTTATAGAATTCAGCTATATATAACCCAAATACAGTTACATTACGCAGTCCTAGGTTTATCTCTGCACTCACAAAGTGGACTTAGTTGAATTCCTACCTGTGTAACTGTCATGTTCCCCCTAATCCTCTGTGCTATGGATCTCAGCTGCAGAACTATGAGAGGAGGCCGTAGAACACTGTAACCAGTTGGAACGGCTAGTCAGGCTTTTACCCCAGGCGTCACTCTCAGATACTCTATACGGAGAGTTAGGGGTTACAGCATCATCTGCCGTGATCCTCAATTATGTTTTTAAGGTTGAAATGGTCTATTACTTCATAGACCACAGTTATAGATCTAAACGGTTTCAGTTACACTACCTAATGGAGCGGCTTCCACCCTGGAACACACGCGCCACTTTCTACGGGGCGGAGCCGTAGTGACGCTCCCTCTGGCGACGCGCTCCAGCATGGAATGCAATGGGCGCCCACGGGACCCGCGGAGGATCTTACAGTAACTAACTTTTACCCTATGCTTTTGCTGAAGTCTTAAGAAAACCTTAACCTGTTTTTTTAAGCAACCAAACATACTGTTGAACAGAAGCTCAACCTCCTATTTTTATGATAAATGTTATATTATAAAATGCATAGTGAATTAGTCAGATTTGTATGTTGAACTGAGAACATTAATCAAGGTTGACAGGTACCTCTGGATGCCTTAACATTTTCCAGGAGGCATCAAAACTGCACTGCTCTAATCAGCAAGGCTTGACACTATATGACAGTTATGAAGGCTTGGCCACCAATTCCTGCCTCCATTTATTTCATCTGTATGATGGGTGACCCATGTGAATCTGTTTTTTAATACCTTGCCTGCATCACCACAAAGGGTTAGAACCCTTCTTCCCTCCCCATAGGCTACACCTAACTCCCCCATGACATTACTCTTTCCTGAGCACTGGGGATGCTAAAGAGCCCTTTGCCATCAGAACAAGACTGGTACATGCATTAAGAGAACCCCCTTTTATTGACTCCCTCTCAAAATACCCCAAATCCTCAAGACCAAGAAGGCTAGTATAGACATGATGGAAAGCTGCATGTTCACCGCCCCTTGCTCCTTCACTTGCCCCTTTGTGTTCTGAGGTATTTTTTATAAAAATAGTTAAAACATCATTTAAAGTGGCTGAGCCACACAATTAAATAGCTACTGCTGTGCAATAAATATTCACCAACTTTCACTAGGTTAAACATCAGAACAGTGGAGTTATGCTGCCTCTCTGTAATGCCTTCTCACACTAATATTTGTCTGCAGAGAAGACAAACAGCACAAAAAAATTGGCACATGATAGAATATAAGATTAGCCAAAAAATTTTTGAGACCCAGAGAGTGTCACATTTGAAGCTCTGCGGTGTCTTGATACTAGTCATATTCTTCTACATGGTTGGCTGTGCACAGATAATAGCACTGTAGGTTGCTATTGTCACATTTCCCAATCCCGTCTTGAAAGGAATAGAAGTTTTTTTTTTTCTTTTTTAACATTTTACCTCTGCTGTTCATTTACAGTGACATGATCCCTTGTCATAAAGAAGGAATCGCTATGCTAATTATAGTGGTAATTTTATGACACATTTCAGCAGGAGCTGTACAGACCACCAGTCATTTCCACAAAGCCGTTTATACAGTTTAATGTTTTAACACTGTCAGTCTTTGCTTTTAAGTACTTTAGAAGAAAATTACTTTGCATTCAAGTGCCAATAAACTGAAAAACTAAGGGCATTCATACTGATGCGGCTTTTTTCCTATTCACAATTTTGAAATGCAATAAAAAAATAATTGCAGTCTGAGTCATAAATATGAATTTATATAATAAGCATGTTTGGGGAGGATGTTGTCACGTAACTTGTAAAATAGAAATGAGAAATCATTTTGTAATACATTTTGGGGATCCATGAATGTGAAAAACATTGCAGAAAAATAACATATAATATAAAATAACATAGCTGATGTAATAGTTATTAAAAAAATGCTCACATTTCTAGCCCAGTGTCATCTTGTCATTTACTGAAATAAAATTGGGTTGATGGATGTCAAGCATGCATGCATGTTGAGGAGTTACTATTTATAATTTTCCTAAATTAGTTGATGTAAAACAAAGACGGAATAGTGGGTAGCAGACTTTCCCAACTCACAGCTGACTTCCTTTTTAGGCATTCCATATCCCAAAATGGCCATCTGTAATATTTGTAGCCTCAAATGGCTGTTTGGGTGCTGCAAAAAGTAGTCAAGATACTTGCAAACATTGATAAACCCATTTATTTATTTATTTGAAAAATTGAACAATGGTACTCTCATTTATTTTTTTCAATTGTATTGATTCTTCTGAGTTATAAACATTTTAACTACTTTTTGTAGCATTGCTCATCCAGCAAAAAACAGCCTTAAAGTGACATTAAACCCTCAGATTTTTTAACATAAACCAATACTGTAATGTGTGCCTTACTGTAATCCATGGTAGTTTCCCTTCTCTTTGCTGCTCTTCCTTTTAAATCCTTATATCTTCTCATGCTGGGGGAGAACTTCCCTTTGCAGCTGAGTGCCTCTACCTGTAGTGCTGGCTCAGGTTGTGAACCTGCACACAGACACCATGTATCCATTCCAGAGACAAGGCAGTCTGCTGCAAAACAGAAGTTCTACCCAGCATGAGAAGAGATACAGATTTAAAAGGAAGAGCAGCAAAGAGAAGGGAAACAACCATGGATTACAGTAAGGCACACATACAGTATTGTTTTATGTAAAAAAATCTGAGGGTTTAATGTCACTCACTGCTGTTCGGGATCTATGAGAATAGGCCGAACAGCAGCAAGTAGCCTGCCGGAGGTTCGGCTTAGCCGATCCAGATGTTGGAGTCGAACTCCTTCAGATGTTGGAGTCAAACTCCTTCTGCACTTTGGGTCAGCCGATCATGATGTTCGGCATCTATGAGAATAGGCTGAACAGCAGCGAGTAGCCTGCCGGAGGTTCGGCTTAGCCAATCCAGATGTTGGAGTCGAACTCCTTCAGATGTTGGAGTTGAACTCCTTCTGCACTTTGGGTCGCCCGAACATGATGTTCGGCATCTATGAGAATAGGCTGGACAGCAGCAAATAGCCTGCCGGAGGTTCGGCTTAGCCGATCCAGATGTTGGAGTCGAACTCCTCCAGATGTTGGAGTCGAACTCCTCCAGATGTTGGAGTCGAACTCCTTCTGCACTTCTGGTCGGCCAAACATGCTGAGCATGTCTGGCCGACCTGAAGCCACCCGAAGCAAGCCGATGTATGGCTGATTTCAGCCGATATGCAGTTGAAATCCACTGTACAAGCCTGTAGTCAATAGCCGAACAGCGTTCAGCGTTTGTGAATAACCCCCTATGTCTTTAAATCAAAGGCAGAAATTGCTGGATAATTGATGTGCAACTGCTTGGGCTCCCGTGTTTCCTGGAACGGCTCTTAAAGTAAATTTGTAGCCTTTTGTTTTTCTTTTGACCAGTGAGGCTGCTCTTTCTATTTTTCGACCAATAGAGAGGCTAAGGTGGAGAATGGTAGGACAGAATATGATTATAGAAGATCTAGTCAGAACTTTCATAATAGAAGACCTTGGGTTTTGGGACTTCTGCAGCACTCTGGATACAAAATTATATGCAAAAAATTATATAAAACCCGTGATTGTAGTAAATTTGCAGTGGTCATAGGTGCACTTTGAAGTATAGTATAATAAAACAAATCTGAATAAAATATATTTTTAAAGTATTTAATATATTAAATCTAGGCCAAGGAGATCATACAGGTGAGACAACATATTTACTTGCCTGGGAGGTTACAGTACTGAGATTTGCTATATTTTGTTGCAGCACTCTGCTTGCCCAGCCAGAGATAGCCATCAAAGTTGGATTTTACAATAAAAAATAATTAAAAAGGAAACTTGAGTGAGCTTCCCTTGTATGAATTTCAGAATAGTGTAAACCAAAAAGTTAAAACAAAGTTTTAAACATAAATACATTATTTTTCTATCTCTTTGATATTCTACTGTAAATAGTCTGTAAACAGATACATTAACCCAACATTTGTGTTTATTCATAGGCCAGTGAAAAGTTAAAACAGCAGAGAAGTGTGCCAGTAAAGTAAGTTGTATATTTTCTATTTGCATTTTTGCATTAGGTTATGAGTATATTAATGGAATGTTATGAATGCCTTGTAGACCACCCAACAGATCATCGCTAAATTCTTGAAAATTCCAGGCCACATGGCTGAACTGTCTAAGAAGTAGATTTCTATAGATTTTGTTAGATACCGGTATAGTTTCTGCTTTCTGAGTTTGGAATCCTCAAACTAATTAAAAAGCACTGCTGCTTTCTGTTAAGTTGTATCTTTGCACTTTTTATAAGTGTTTCCTGGACAGCCCTTTATCATTGTACAGCTGGAAGAGCAGCTGGAAGAGCCACAGTTCCTCTCTGTTTTCTGTTGATTGGCCATCTCAGCTGACACTCATCTGGGAAAATGTAATAGTTGCTGAAATAGCTAGATACAACCCTGTATGGTAAAGTTGAGTTCTTCATTTGCAGAGTAAAGAGGTTGCAAATTACAACTTACCTCTGCATGTTTTATAGATTATATCTTTATAGGTCTGATTTCTACTGTGTATATATAATATGACTGTATGCCTTTTTTCTGCCTCATTCACACAACTAACAGCCGGCCCATACATATCGGTTTTGTGTGTACGGCCCTATCGGGCCGCTCCCAGGAAGGACAGGTGCTGCGTGTGATTGCACACAGCAGCCCGTTCTTCTCTATGGGAGTATGCGGCCGTACACTCACCCGAACTGCACGTCTGTGCGGGTGTGGATGTCCGTACTCGTACACAGACAAGATGGATCCTGTCTGTGTGCAAGCAGGGACACCCGCACGGGTGTGCAGTTCGTGTGAGCATAAGGTGGCGTACAGCTGTGTACTCCCATAGAGAAGAACAGGCTGTTGCGTGCAATCACACGCAGCACCTCTCCTTCCTGGGAGTGGCCTGATACGGCCATGCACATAGCACAGATCTGTACAGGCCGGCTGTTAGTCGTGTGAATGAGGCCTTAAACTGAATATGTACATTGCCTATGCAGGGCAAAGCAACAAGGTCATTCTAATACCCCCTCTCCTCTACGTATGCTATGGGTTGCCCAGACTGTAGCTCACACAGTGCTATGACTTCTGGCTATGTGCTGGTGCTCGTTTTTTGGCCCAGTGTCATCTTAGAGTGGTTCACATGCTCCTCTATACGTGGAAGTAAAAGGTGTTTTCACAGCAAACAAAGCACCGTTTTCCTTTAAAAATGTATAATTTCACAAAAAGTAATGTTTTCCTATGTAGTTTTTATGATGTTACACACCGTTTTATTCTTTTTGATAGCCACCATATTTAGCCACACATTTTTGGTGAAATGTGCATATACAGTATTCATAGAGGAGAGTTTATCAAAACTGGAGATCCAGACAAAATCTGCAGCAGCTGTGCACAGTAACCAATCAGCTTCTCTCTTTCATTCCTAACTGAACAACATGAAGAGAGAAGCTGATCGGTTGCCATGGGCAACTGCTCCAGATTTTGTCTGCTCCAAAATATCTTATGGGTCATCCACAAGATATTTTATGAGATATAACTACCTTTTTTTTTCTTTTTTAATCTTGATGAAAGCTATTGTTCTTTAGCTGCCACCTTGAAGAAATGTCAAAGCTTGCGTTCTCTAAGTATATTGAATGATATTTTGCAGTGCATGTTGTTCTCACAAACTCAAGGGCATGAGTATTTGTTAATTGCTGATGGTTTAAAGTCATGGAAACGTGTCAAAATGCAACACATTTGTGTTGCCATTTATTTCTAATGGCAACCCAAACAAGACCAAGAAGACACGTGTTTTTTTCTCCACGTTAGCGTGCATGAAAAAACGCATAAACGCGGAAGCAAAATGCGTGTCACAAAATCTGCTACATGAGCTTCCTGGCCACATTTGTTGTGCGGCAGGCCCTGTTAAACTCAATGAGGACCCGTGGCAAACATGGAACACGACCGCAAGCGAGCTTAAATTTTCTTACAGATCTAACACTTCATTGAGTTCATCCAGTGTTAAATATCTGATTACCAGGGGATCAGCAAGGATGTATTTTCGCCTGTTGGAGCAAATTGAATCATGCTTTATAGCTTGTTTTTTTTGCCTTCCCCTGAATCAACTGTGGGTAACTGTGGACATTGTTCTGTTTATGCTGTTTATTGAGGGTTTTCTATTTTTGGTTTATGGGTTGAACTCAGAGAACTTCTGTCTTTTTTCAATCTATATATGAAACTGTGAGATTCCTCTCTGTGGTGACCCCAGCTGCTGCTCTCACAACTCTACTCCTAGGTTATTGCTGTGTATGACAGTGGGAGCATGCACAGAGAGGAAGAGAGCTGACAGGTATAACTGAAGGGAAAGCTGTAGTCGATGAGATGTTGGTGCTGTATTAGATGTAGCTGCTCAGCCTTTGTGGCTATCAGGGGACACATTACTGACTTTCTCCACTGTTAGAATTACTGTATGTGCCAGGAGTTTACAGAGCATAGAGAGAGAGAGAGAGCTCTCAGCATATACAGCAGCTCTTACAACAGAGGAGTTTATTTTGGAGACTGAGGAAATGTTTTCCCTACCTGCAATAGACTCGTAACATAGGGGTCTATTCACAAAGCTGCCGAAGGATCTGGCCGTAGCTTCGGCCGATCCTTCGGCTAGCTTCGGCACCAGGACCCCTTCGGTTCTGGAGAACCGAGGGGGTGCTGTACGGGCTATTCACAATAGCCCGTACAGCTCCCGATCACGGCCGAGCGGCTCAGTCGAGCGCTGAGCCGTGCTGAAAGACTAAGCTGGCCGAGCGGCCGGCCATTGGCTGGCCGACAGCCTGCTTCTGACAGCTGGGCGGAGCCAGCCGTGATCTTATGGCTGGCTCCGGCCACTTTCAGAGAGATCAGCGTCCCTGGTTGCTAACCAGGGACAC